>NC_050523.1:23138363-23174574 GCF_002922805.2 Oryzias melastigma | reverse complement strand
TTACTATTATATTATTTTTCTTCAGTCAAGGATCCACTATTGAGAGATAAAAGAGCCACATGTGGCGATTTCCACAAATCAACAACTTTGTTTCATTGAATCTTCATTATCCGTATATCTACTGATATTTTTAGATATTTTTTAAACAACATTTTTTATAGAGGCATTTTATTTTGAAAATGCTACTATAAACCGGAAACTTAAAAATACCAACTCCTGCCCCGTTCGGACCAGTCTGTGACCTGAAAAATGTTGGGGATCTCTGCACTTTATTGTGTTAACAGTACAAATGACCAACAAACATAAACATATTAAAAAACCATATTTAAAGTGGAGAAAAACGTTTGCTAAACGAGTGTTCCCTTCACATTCTCAGAGTTGTATCGTGTTCATGATTCCTGTTTTATCTTAGTTTCTTTCAGCTACATAAACAGAAGATTCCTCTCTGCAGAGAGAAAAAGGACGGGGGTCAAGCTGAGGTTTGAATTTGCATGAGTGAAGGTCAGGTGAGGAAGATGATGGAGTCAGCCATGAGATTTAAAGTGGGTCTTCCTAATACCTGAGAAAGTGTTTCACGCTTCACATCCTTCAAGATCTTTTAACAACTCTGCTTTAGAAAATTCTGCATGTTTTTCAATCCTTTAGACTTTAGTTGAATTATTCACTGAGCCAGCTTCATCATTTAATCATCTTCTTTATTACTATTAGTTGGCGTTTCGTAAAAATATTTTATTCCTTAATTCTGATCATTTTTAGACTTTTGATCCACTAAAAGTAACATTTATCATCATCATTGCTGCATTTATGCATTTTAAATCTATTCACACATTTAAAACTCACTGCAGAATTTATACATTTCCTTCCTTTTATTTTCTATAGTTCTACAGTTCATAAATCTGTTCCGGTCTAAATCAAACCTTAACGAGAGCGTAACCAGTGAGATCTGTCCCGGCTCTCCTGAGGAAGAGGAGGAGGGATGAAGGGGGAGTGTTGCTGCATCAGCAGCAGAGCAGGTGTGGTCAGGAGGCTGGAGGGGAGCTCTGGTGCCCCCTCAAGGGACGCTTCCACATATACCTGCATCTGCATCACAGAGATCATACGTGTTAAAGTAGGTGTTGGGGTGAAGAAGTTTGTTCTGATTAGGAAGAATAAAATCCTGCCTGGAGACGCAGCCGCTCCGCCTCGCGGTCTGTTGTTGTTTAAGATGAAGAGTGTTTCTGAGAAGAGCTCTGCTCTGCAGGCTACTGGGAAAGCAGGGTCCTTGAAAAGCATTATGATGATTAGGTGGAGCTCCCAGTGTGCTGACAGAGGTGATGGATGTGCTCTCCTGCCTCCTGGTGGTGCTCTGCCGGAACAGACCAGCGCTCGGGGCAAAGACCCGTTCAGATGCATGTTTACACACAGAAGTTCAGATGCATGTTTACACACAGAAGACGGGGTGGTTTACAGCTGGAGACACACGAAGACACCGATCAAGGTTTTATGGTACATGTGTCAAAGTCATGGCCCGGGGGCCGGATCCGGCCCTCCAGGTAATTCTATCCGGCCCTCCAGATCATTTTATTGTTATTAATGAGCCGATGTTATCTTGGCTTTATTTTTAACTTGTGTAGTTTTGACAAAATATATATTTATGGAGAGTAAAATATTGAAAGTTATTTAAGGTTTATTCTGGAATAATATTCCTGTCAGTTTATCATTTATAATTATGTTTGAAAATTACGGTTTTAACGATTGAGTTTGACACTCCTGTTTTAAGAGAAGGAAACTGCTTCTGTTCCATGATCTGTTCTGAGGGCAGGTCATCAGAAAGTGACAAAGGTGGAGGTGAAGGCACAGATAAAGCTGGCAGTTTACAGCAACAATTCTTGGAAATCTGAAGAAAAAAGCTGGAAGCTTTATTTTGAAACCGTGGAGTCTTGAAAAGGTTCGACTTCGAGGGGAACTCAGTAAGGCCTGAGTGCAGAAGCAGAAATCTGAGCGTCTGTGACGGAGAGACGAGCAGCTCTGCAGGAGAACTCTTCAGAGGAGAACAGCCGCATCAGAGGATTGAGCAGTAATCATGACTCTGCAGTCTGACAGGATGACACTGCAGACAGGAACCAGAAACTCTGACATCTGAACATCACCTTAAAATAAAAACACTGACCTATCATTTGTGTCAACAATGACGTCTTTCATCACATCGAGACTTCCATTCAAACAAACAGGTGAGGTTTTTGCAGAGTCCGTTTAATAATATAGAAATCAAATCAGTATTATACATTTTTACATAAATAAAAAATCTATTTTTAATGGCTCTACAGAGAATTCCAAGCTTTCACATTACAGGGAAATAACTATCAATTTGACCAAAGTGAATCTACGGTTCAGACCAGTCTATGGTAGACCAGAGGGTTACATCTACGAGCTCAGGGAGATGGAGAACCAAAAGAACAAAGCGTTTAGCTCATTTGAAGAGCTGTTTTTATAAAATACATTTTCCTAAACCTGAGCTCTGTTTTGTTCTGAACAAACTCTTTTGTTCAACTTGTGTAGCTCTTGGTTTGATGAAGGTACAGATAATTTACTGTGACATCTTTGTTCATGTCTCCATTGACTGTATATATAGGACTGGACTGAGTGAGTGTGACATCACCGATAGAAAACAGTTTACTTCTGGCTCCGACCAAATGAAGCCAATTCAGTTGTCTTTTTTTAGATAAGGACACAGCCATGTTGGAGCCAGACGAGTTTAGTCAGCAGTGATTGGACCTAATAATTGTTTCTATGGCAACCGCTGTCGCCAACCAGCAGTGAACTTGTGGGAAGGCCACACCCCTTCCACAGAAAGAGCAGGAACCACATACATTCATTGAGGCATCTGATTGGCCAGTTCATAACTTGAACTGAAATAGAATAGAAAAGAAATAATATGAGGGAAAAAAACGAGGATTATCAAGAACATGTAAAAAAAAAAAAGTATCAGAGCAGGAATGTTTATTCTGATAAAAGTATGACTGACTAACAGCTGTTTACTTCTCTATAGAAGTCTAAGGGATTTTGGCTTTTGGAACCAGTGGGGGGAGGGGTCACTCAGTCCAGTTCTCACATACAGTCAATGCATGTCACACACACAAATATGGGAGGGAAGGGTGAATTTGATTGGTTTTAAGAATAAACTTTAAATCTCAACTTAAAACTGTTTGAAGATAAAAAAAAAAAAAAAATGTAAAAAAATCAGCAAAAATCCAAGGTAGTACCGAGTAATCCAGAAAATAACGTCCTATACAGTCTAACATTAAGTTATTGTATGCTAGCAGGTCAGTTCAGACGAGTCTCTGCATTGATGATGCAGACGGACGTCCTTTGGCACCTTTTTTAAACAAATCAGCGGGTAATGATTTAGTTTTGTGATCATGGCAATTAAAGAAGGGGGGGGGGTGTTTTTAAACCAGAGGAAAAGTATCTGACCCCTTTGTGAAAGCAGATAATTGAACTCAAGTTACAAGTCGTTTGTCTTAAATAAATTCCTAACTTAAACACAAATCGTAAACACCAGCATTCAGAGCTGATGCTAAATGACCTTTTGGTTCATGGGGTCAAAATCAAGCAGCAGTGATTCGAATGTGAACAACTTCTTTAAATAAATACAAGAGGAGGATAAAATAAATAAGTTAGTGTGAAAGACTTATTTGCTGGAGCTAAATCCTAATGTTTCTGCTGTATTATACAAACACATTCATTAAAGATCTACCATGTGATTTCCTGGATTCTCTTTTTATACAGTTGAAGTTATTTTATTTAAAGAGTTTTTAAGTGGGATAACCTTCAGAATCTGTCACACACACACAAAAAAAACCTTATTTCCAGTTGAATAGTTTAATCCATTTCTCTAATGGTGTCAAAAATATGATTTTCAGGATATTTTCAACACATATTTTACTGCATATTTTCACATCAGACTCCAGTCCAGTCGGCTCTACGGATTAGATGATTTTAAGTCATGAACCCATCATTTCTGCATTTCAGGAGTTGACACGGATAAATGGAATAAAACGTTGAAAGGTAATCATCATTTTTGACAATGTTGTGAAGGAGTGATGCTCTGTGAACCAGCAGTCATGGAAGTCTTTGAAGCGTCCCTCTTTCCTGACATTAACCTTCATCAAACATGGAGTCCGGCCGGTGGAGGGAAGCAGCACAGCAGTAACAAACAACAGTGGACGGGTTTGAAACACAATGACTATGGCTCCGTTTAAAGTGGTGAACACACGAGCTCACTGATGGCGTTGGACTTTCAGGAACCCTGAGCAGAGAAAAGACAGGACGGCTGACTGGAACCGCCCCAAAACTTCACCTTTAGGAGGGGTCTGTGTAGAAAAAGCGTGCATGTTTTCTCTTAAGAAGTGAGGGTGTCATTGAAGGAGGCTGAAGGCTCCAGTTCTTCAAACAGGAGCTCATTTCATCACCATGATGATGCTCAGAGGGCTCCACCTCCTACATTCAGTCCATCAGCAGAATGTCTCCTGTCACAAACCAGCTCAAGCGTCTTCATATCAGAGGCCAGCTCCGTCACAAACTTTTCCTTAGGAAAAATAAAGGCTATGGGGCAGTGTAGATCCGCCCGGACAGAGCCCGTTCACACGCCTCGTCACTTGGGAGGAGACGGCCATATGGGGAGCGGATGGGCCTCCGTGTTGAAGACGTACTTGTCTGGACTGAGCAGCTCCATGTCATCGGAGAAGAGCAGGTACAAGTACTTCAGCGTCTCACCCAGGAAGAAGCTCTCCATTTTGTCCCGGGGCCCGGGGTTGGCGGGGTCCCGGACGTTGTTGATGGACGTGTAGCCTCCATCCGGGACCTGCGGGGAGACGGACGGTTTTCAGGGTTGATCCCGATTCCAGATAAGAGGAAAACAAAGACGTTCAGGGATCTATTCGTATATATTCCTCTGTGCTCCTTCAAACTCATTCTACAAAACTCAGGTGTTGTGGAGTGAACATGACCTGAGCGTCTGAAGCGTGTTTGTACCTTCGTGTACTTGTTGAAGCTCTGCAGGATCTCCCACCCCCAGTCTCTGTACTTGGCATTCTTGGTGAATCTGTACATGTAGAACAGGCTCTCCACGGTTTCTGGTCTCAGTAAGTTGTGTCCGTCTGCAGGCTGAAGGAAAATCAGCATTTTAGCTCCACGTTTCATGGAATGCGACAGGTCTCAGAAGTTCTTCAGGAGACAAAGGTTTAGTGAGAACAGTAAATCTTATGATGGAGAAAAAGCACAAAGAACCAAAAGCAAAAACAGAATACTGTGGACTGGTCTTCTTAACCACATATGGCCAGGCTGAATGGCTTTAGTTAGAGCAGGAGTGTTTTCACGGCGCATGTGTGGTGTAGACCGCTAGCACGTCATTATGACATTGTAGTGCAACCACTAGAAAGGCAACAACAATGGAGGTCATCCAGCAGCTCGTCTTTTTATTGCTTTACTTTTAGTACATCGTGTATAACAGGAATTTAATGTTGTTTGAAAGAAGATTGCGGGCGGGTAAGAAGAATACAGCCGTAAAGTGGAAAATAGAAACGCTAGCATTTCTATGGACCTACAACGGATGGGGGTCCTCCAGAGGTACGGGTCAGAACTGTTTAATGGATCCATTTAACAAAGAAAACGCTCAAAATACTGGATTGAACTGAAGTGTACCAGACTGCTCAGTGGAAACAAGGCTTATGTGTACTATATGTATGAGTGAAAACATTTTGATTTATGATTAAGAGTAATTATAATGTTGAGAAGATAGAATCACCTTTTTTCTTCCAATCATTTAAGGAATTTGTTTAAATTAATATCTTAAAAAGATTTAATACAGGTATTTCTTCCTTTGTTGATTGAAATAAGCAAATCAAAAATTAAACAAACTGAAGGTAAAACAAATATGTGATCATCTACAATAAAATCAGTTAAGTTTGACATCAGAACATGGGTAGCTAGCACTGCTATCCCAGTTAACTGGGTTAGCTAACCCTGCAAAGCTGCAGCTTTTGGATAACCCAGTTAGCTAACACAGATAATGACCCAGCTCCCTGGGTTAACTAACCCTTCTAGCTAAAGCAGCTAATGGACCAACTAACTGGGCTAGATAACCCTGCTAAACTGCTGCTGTTGGCTAACCCATGCAGTCCAGTTAGCTAACGCAGCTAATGACCCAGCTAACTGGGTTAGCTAATGCAGCTAACAACCCAGCTAACTGGGTTAGCTAACCCTGCTAAGCTACTATTGTTAACGAACCAAGGTAGCCCAATTAGCTAACGCAGCTAACGACACAGCTGACTGGGTTAGCTAACCTCGCTAAGCTAATGCTGTTAGCTTACCAAGGTAACACATTTAGCTAACGACTCAGCTAACTGGGCTAGGAAACCCTGCTAAGCTACTGCAGATGGCTAACCCAGGTAATCCGGTTAGCTAATGCAGCTAATGACCCAGCTAACTGGGTTAGCTAACCTCCGCTAAGCTATTGCTATTAGTTAACCAAGGTAACCCAGTTACCTAACGCGGCTAATGACCCAGCTAACTGGGTTACCTAACGCGGCTAATGACCCAGCTAATTGGGTTAGCCAACGCAGCTAATGACCCAGCTAACTGGGTTAGCTAACGCAGCTAACTACCAAGCTAATTGGGTTAGCTAACCCTGCTGAAGTACTATTGTTAGCTAACCAAGATAACCCAATTACCTAACGCATGTAACGACCCAGATAACTGGGCTAGCAAACCCTGCTAAGCTACTGCAAATGGCTAACCCAGGTAACCTCGTAAGCTAATGCAGTTAATGACCCAGCTAACTGGGCTAGCTAACCCTGCTAAGCTACTGCTGTTAGTTAACCAAGGTAACCCAGTTACCCAACGCGGCTAATGACTCAGCTAATTGGGTTAGCCAACGCAGCTAATGACCCAGCTAACTGGGTTAGCTAACCCTGTAAAGCTACTACTGTTAGCTAACCAAGGTAACTCGTTTAGCCAACGACCCAGCTATCGGGGTTAGCTAACCCTGCTAAGCTACTGCTGTTGGCTAGACAAGGTCACCCAGTTAGCTAACAACCCAGCTCGCTGTGTTAGCTAAGCTATTGCTGTTAGCAAACCAAGGTAACACAGTTAGCTAACGCAGTTAACGACCCAGCTAACTGGATTTGTTAACCCTGCTAAGCTGGTGCTGTTAGCTAACCCAGTTAGTTGGGCTAGCTAACCCAGCTATCTGGGTTGTTAGCTGCTGTCGTCAGACAACCAGTTTGCTTCTTCGTTTAACCGTAAACCTGCTGTTAGTGGTCGACTTCACCAAAGATTTGGACTGAAATTATGAATCCAACTCATCAACGCGACAAGCTTCAGTCTTTAACCAATGAGAGCTTCAATGAGTGAAAGAAGTTTAGGAAGTTCCGGCCCTCGTGTGCCTCTGTTCCCAGAAAGTTTTTTTTACCTCTAAACATAAGAATCATGCTATCGATTTACACTGCCGTTATCTGGTTACACTTCAATACAGGCTTCCTGTGGCCAAACACAGCATTGGACAGAGGTAATCTCCTGAACGCTGAAAAGCTGCTGATTGAGTCAAGGTTGCTCATTAGAGACGAACTAAAGCTTTCATTAGCCAGCGTTTGTTTTGTTGCTCTTTTATTCACGGCATAGAAATGAGCTCTTAAAAGGTTCGATAATTATATCTGAGGAGGATAAAAGCAGCAGCGGAGCAGAGAGAAAAATACACACTGATATGAAGAACATGACTCTTCATAGAAACAAAAGAAACCCTCAGCATTGTTGGAAATGTTTTTATCCAGGAAGCTGGGTTATTGCCTGCAAGCTGTTCTCATGGGTTTTACTGTTTTTATTATTCTGTAACAATATATGCATTAAATATTCAATCATGTTTAATTAAAGGTGATAGTAGAAAGTCATGTTTTCTGAATACAATCAATTGAAGTAAAAAGTAAATTTCCCTCCAAGCATCACCTTGACAATAATGTCCTGACCAGCGCCGCCCTGCAGGCTGAAGTGTGCGATCTCTGGACTCAGCCCAGTCTCCATCTGTTTGTACATTTGATAGCAGGTCTCCATGAGCTGCACAGCCAGATCCATGTGGTCTCCTGGGAGACCGTTGTGGACTCCCAGAGCCAGCGTTCCTGGCAGGAAACACACCAGGTGATCCTGTGGAGCAGCAACAGAAAGGGGGGGCGGTCAGGGGGAGACAGACAGCTGATGACAGATGATGAGAGGATGGGATTCAGTGGACTTATTCATGGAGAGGGGAGCGGACTGTGTATAATTTGGTGGAGGGAGTCGGATTTAATAAGGCGGTCATTGGCTGCATTCAGGAATTAGCGAGGGCTGTAGCTTTAATGATGGCTTACAGGCTGGAGACTCCAAGGTCGCTCATTGGTTTTCCCAAAAAGAAAAGCTAAGAGTGAATTATCAGGATTGTCCAGGTCCATTAAAATGTCCTTGACAAAGACACCCGAGCCCCCGGCTCTGCCTGTGCAGGACGTGTAGCTTTACTTTGCAGAGGGCCGAGTCCGTCCGTCAGGACCGGAGTTTGCATTAAAAACATGCAGCCAAAAAGACAAATACTTTCCTCTCCAATTTCAAGGAGCTTCTGTGCTTTGAGCTAAGATTTTTACAAAAAGTTTCCAACCATCTTGGCGTTGAAGCGGTTGTGAGACAGCTCTCCAACGATGGTCAGCCTGCTGGATCCCGTCTGCTTCACAAGGTGCCTTTTCACTCCCTCTACGGCCTGCAGGTAGTCCTCCAACAAGCTGCGTAGATACCGAGGGCAGAGGTGAGGGTCTGACACAACAACAGAATACAAAAATTAGGAAGTCAAAAATTCTGGCTTTGTCTATCCCAACTCCGTGAATTGTTGTGGCTTTGTGTCAAATCCTAACCGTAGAGTTAGCTAACCCAGCTAAATAGGTTAGCTAACCCGACTAACTGGGTTAGCTAACTGCAAAATCTGCTAAGATGCCGTTACCTAACCCGGATGACTGGGTTGGCTAAATGCTAACCCTGCTAAGCGTTTGTTAGCTAACCCGGCCAACTGGGTGAGCGAACTGATTTAACTAACCTCACCAGATTCTGAAGGAGGCGCTTTTCTCCTTCAGAATCAGCTGGAATCACGTTGATCATGTTAACGGTTGAAAAGTTACAGTATTGTAAAGATCTTGTGTTTAAGTGTCATCATCGACGTCTCAGGTGTTAAAGGCCTAAGGAGCTGAACCAATTATCTGACAGAAGACCCTCGACGGGTTCAATTAAAAACCTATTTTTACAGAATAGTCAGAATCCACAAAAAAAAACATCATTCATTTGATCAAACTTGATTAAAACTCTATTTACTGGTCCTCCGTCTTCCCGCCCTGGATCCACTGTTTGAGCAGGTATTCATAGTAGCTGTCTGCTCGGGCGCCCAGAGTGAAGACTCCTTTGTGGCTGAACTGGCCGCTGTTGGTGTTGATGAACATGGGCACCAGGCCGTCGTGTTTGCCCGGCAGCTGGTGGACCAACTTTGATACTTCGTTCACAACCTCCTGGAGAAGTAGCACAAGAACACGTCCGTAAAAGAAAAAAAAAAGCCCAAACTTCAGCTGCTAAAGCTGTTTTTAACCATAAAGTAACCTCATCAATAAAACTGTGACTTACAAACATCATAAACTAATGACAGAGCTGAGAATCACTGCTCTGATTCTATTCATGGATCAAGCTCAAAGATTTATAAATAAAACCACAATTCTGATTTTTTAATATAACATGTTTGCATAGCTTTGTTCGTCTTTTTAATGAATTGTCTATATTCCTAATAACAAAATATACAGAAGATTCAGAAGAGTGTGGTCTGATCTCTGCGCCTCCTGCTGTCCTGACCTGGTACTGGGGGTCCTGGGTGAGATGGCTCAGCTCTCTGAACTCCAGCTGAATACTTGTGACTTCAGCCACCGTGCTGTCCGACGTCCACCTGGGGGGGTGCGCCGTCCCCTTCCCGATGTTGACGTCAGAGTACGGGATCTTAGAGGGGGTTCTGAACGCCGGCATCAATCTGGAACCGAGGTCTTTCTTTAAAGGAGAGAAAACTTTATTAAGACAAAAGGGATCTGCTCAAGAGGAAGCTAAACTTCTGACATCTGGGTTTTGGTCAGAAGTTAAATTGTTTTGTCACTTTCTGTTAAAATTAGCAAACAGTCAATATCTTATTATCTAAAATGGCATTTTATATCAATATATGCTGGTATGGATTAAGGTCTCATTAAGGTCCTCATATATTTTAACTGTTTGATAAAGTTTTGATGAATAAATTATTATTTACATTTATATTCTGAAGTTTAAGAGGATACAAATATTTAATGTGATATTTATACTTATATAGTGTGTTTCTACATTTTTGATGGTACGGGACCCGTACTGTGACACTGCATACTATTGGCTGTGGTGAAAAAAAAAAGTAAAAGTACCTTTGCACAGAAAAAAAAAAAAAACTGCAAATAAAAGAAACACTACAAATAAGAGCAATAATGTTCCAAATAAAAATAAATTATGAGACAAATTAAAGAATTTCTACAAAAAAAGAAATGATATGAATTAAAGAAATTATATGAATTCAAGAAATTATATGAATTAAAGAAATTATGCCACAAAAAAGTTGAAGCTGTGGAGTCGTCAGGGGAGTTACTGTCTTTGCTTTCCTTACACTACACTTGTTGTAGCTTTTTTATTTTCTGCATTTTTTATATTTTATTTGCAGCAGTGTTTGTTTTTATTTCCAACATTTCTTTCATTTTTAATGTTTTTTTTATTTGCAGAAGGTTTTTTTTTTTTAAATATTTATTTTATTTGCAACATCGTTTCTTTTTATTTCTAACATTTTATTTTTTTGCAACATAATTTCTTTTTTTTGTAACATTTATTTTGTGATACATTTTCTTTTCTGCAATGGCTGGTCTCTGTTACCGTAGTGATGTCTTACCACACATAACAAATGAGATGCATGTATCTTAACGTGATGTACAAGATAACCACATAAATATAATATTAAAAACTGATGTGACAGTTTTAGTGCATGTATGTGTTATTACATATGTAGAAAATGTCATATTTAATTAATAATGTACATAGGAAAACAAAAAATTGCCTTTTTTAAGTCTCTCATTTCCTATTCTATTGCTTTTTTTTTCTTCCACGTGTGTCTTTTCTTTTATACATTGACTTGTGTTTAAAACAACAAACTCACAGCTTTCTCCAGAAAGACCTGCTCTCCTGTCAGGTGGTGGGTGCTGAGCAGCCCCCCCAGGACTCGGATGGTGGTTTCAAAAAGATTCACGTCCACATTCTTGTCGAAGGACAGCTCTTTTTCCACCCAGCTCTTTGCTTCAGCAAATTCTGCATCGGGGGGGGATGAATCACAACAGGAGACGGAAAAACCTTGAGAACGCAGAATTATGTTTCTGCAAAAGCCCGCCTGACGGGAAATGATGGAGTGCTGGAGCGAGGCCTGCAGAGTGGGACTGCGGTTTGTTAGAAACACCAGTTTCACAATGACATTACTGTTCACAAGAAAAATACTGTTGTTGGGTTTTTTAGCCGAACATTTGTCTTCTTTCTACATCGTTCAGCAGAGTGAAGGGAAACTGCTGTGAAGCCAGCAGCACAGATGAAGCCGTTACCTCATTCAACACTAAACTGGTTCATCACCTTCATCTGAGCACTTTTGTGTAATCCTTTTTTTTTTTTAAAGTGGTTTGCACACCTCACACATCTGAGGCGTTTTACCTTCTTTCAGCCCCAGAATCCACATGGTGTCCAGCGAGTCAACGAGTGTCAAGCCCAGACCAAACCACTCGCTGAACGACTTGGAGATGGGCTTCAGCTCGTCGTGACCCCACGCATACTCCTTGTAGCCTTTCCACGCGTGCCCGAAGGCATCACGCACGGCCTCCAGCCTGCTGGCGCCCCCAGAGGAAACTGAGGAAGATGCAGAATGAGCATCAGTGGATATGCTGACCGGATCTCTGAGTCCATTCAGCTCAAAGTACATTTACTTTCATTTTTTGAAAATTTACTTTGTTTTGAGAAATACACAAGAACAAAACTGTTACTGGAGGCAAAAGCCACAGTGAAAATTGAGATGAATTCAAACCGACAAAAGAAACACTCAAAGAAATCCTTTTATAAAAAAAGAAAGAAGTATATCAGTCGCTACAACAGAGTGGAGACCTGTTAAGGGTAGGGCTGTGGATGCTGCTTAGCTCAACGATTCACCATTCTTAGTTTTTAATTTGGGCAGGAAATCGATTAAAAACATTAATTAATCGCAATTAATCATTAAAATTAAAATTAATCATTATTAATTGCCTTTCATCACAATCACAATATGAAATTAGATGCAAAATTGTACACTTACAACAATTTATTTTTAACCCTTTGGAACCAATAGGATCTAAAACTCAGTTTCTGTATATATTTGAATTTTCTGTATTTTCAACTTGAAAGACTACCTGCTGCTTATTTGGAATCATTTTAATCAGCACGACCGCTCCTAAGTGACACTACTTTTATTTAGTCATTTCCCTGTGTTGTATTCACACGTTACACATAAAATCCTGCAAAAACAGAAAATTCCATCTGGAAAAATGGGATTCATTTTGCTGTTGAAACCCCAAAAAGATTAACAAACTGTTTTTACAACATAGAATGAAAGCATTAGTTGTAATTTTATTAAAACAGTCAGAATCAAATTTGTCAACAAACTAATCAACAAGCTTTTGAATGAAAATACAAAAAAAATCCAGCTAAAGTCACATCAGGCAGCCCAAAACATAAGAATTTCTGACTGCTGTCTATTTGACATTTTTCATGAAATTCTGTTTACTTTTTTCCAGCTTTTTCTTTTTTTCTTATACATTTTCTTTATTGTGTTTGTGCAAAAATAATAAAACATTTTTTTTGGTAGACGTTTGATCCAGCTGGATTTCAGGTTGGCTGCTCTCAGGTGGAGGTGATTCATGTTGATTCAGTTCTGTAGGGCTGCATTTCAGAGCGAGGCTGCGTTTCTCCGCTTCAGAATCCGCTTCAGTTACGTTAATGACATCAACTGTTGAAGAGTTACCATACCCAAAATAAGGTAAACACTGGAGTTAAAGCTCCAGCGTAAAAGTGGATTTGTTTTTTCCAGAACTCATGTCAGTGAGATGAACTTCAGTATTTTTTTTTTTAGTTCATACAATTCAAATCCAACAATATTCTGTATTTCAGAGTAAAAAAAAGCAAAATTCCCGAACATTATTTTACTAAACTCAGTGATCTTTGACGTCACCAATATTCGTGCTTGAATTTTCGGGAGCAGATGGCGAGTATGTGGGTGCTGGGATACTCGTTACAGCCCTCGTTCTGGTGTTTCCTGCCTATACCCAGCAGTATCTGCTCCAGTGACCCCGTGACCCCAAAAGGGGTTCAGAAGATGGATGATGTTATTAGAGTTTGTTACACCCTTAAGTGAGTTATTGAAGTTACAGACCCTCCAGCGTGGCGGCAGCAGTGGGGTTGACGGGCGGTGGGGGTGCTTCCTTTTGAGCGGCTGAGGGGGAGGGCTCTGTGGCGCGGTCAGCTTCGATCATCGCCCCCCTCCAGCTACGAGGAGAAACAGGAGAATCACAGCTGATGGAGATGATGCTCAGCAGAGAGAAGGCAGAGGGATTACCTGACGATGGTCTTGTCTTTGTCCTCCTCCTCTTCCTCGCCTGGTTCCTCTGGAGCCACCTCTTGTTTTCCCCCTCCGGTGAAGTACGACACGTTGGCATCTTTTTGAAGGCTGGGGGGTCCTCTTTTGCCTAAAGATGCTTTTCTCTGCAGTTAGGAGGAAGTGAAACAAGATTAACTGTTAGAGAAGGACGGTGTTTTGAATTTTGAACTTCAAATCTCTGCTAGACGACAGGAAGAGCAGAGTTTTCAACCTTTGTCTCCTTTCAATGGAGACATCAAGTCTCCTCTTTTTGGGGGTTTAAGACCCACACCAATGAAAATGCTGTTTTTGGTGTTTTTTTTAACATGTTGTGGCTTTTCTCTGATAATCAAGGACACATATAAAGAAAATTAAGATAGAAATGGAATTTCTTTATTTAAAATTGTGGTGAATCTGGAGCAGATGAAAAAGTCTTGTTGGAAATCGATTGTATTAGTGATGTAGAAAACACACTGGCCAGGCTGCTAGCTCCATGCTACAGTCCTAAAGTACAAATGCTTCCATGAACATATTTGCTTATCAAATTCAGCTGATATGGAGGTTTTCATGTAATTATCTATCAAAACAGATTATATAAATAAAAACTAGATATATAGCATTAACTACTGTAAGCTCAATGAGGTCACTAAAGATGCTAGAGCTAATAGCTGAAAATGCTAAAACTGATGGCGCTACATCAGGGGTCTGCAACCTGCGGCTCTGGAGCCACACGTGGCTCTTTTATTCCTCTACTGTGGCTCTCCGGCTTTGAAGAAAACTTCAGACTTAACTAATTAATTAATTTATGTTTAGATTTTTGACATGACAGATAGACCTAACTGATTAAAATGATGGTAAAAGGTTTAATCTACTGTCTAGTGGTTTTGTAATCAGAGTGACTTTCTCCTATTGCATTTCCATGTATAGATTTTGAAATAATTTGGATTCTACATTGTTATGCTTTTATTCACTAGTAAAAGAAGAAAAAGGATAAAGAAACACAAAAGTCCTAATAATAGAAAATGTCATGTTTCTTGGATTTTTAATTAAAGCAAATCTACTGCAGCTGCAAAATCTAATTAAACACAGAATGTGTTTTATTTTGAAACAAACTCAGATGTGCCATTGTCAAAATGAAAGAAGTTAAATTTGTTATACATATATAGGAAAACTCAGTTTTAGAGAACATTTCAAAGCTATATTTTATTAAAAAAAAGATGGCTTAATGGGCACAAATGCATAGATATAGTGTATTTTTCTAATTTTAAGGTGAAACTTTGTGGCTCTCGCTAAGTTTTAGTCCATAAGAACTTGGACCAAATGGCTCTTTTAGTGTTAAAGGTTGCAGACCCCTGCACTAAATGCTCAAGCCAATAGCTAAATAAGCTATAGCTGAAAGCTTGCCACAATATTGGTTAGATGGCAAATTAGCCAAAAAATTGAAAAAATTTCTAATTTTGCCAAAATAAATAGCATAATGCTAAATTATTAGCCAAATTCCAAATTTGCATAAAACACTTAAAAGCAAAGTCTAATTTTGCCAAAACAGCTAGCATAATGCTAAAAGTTAAGATAAACCTCAAATTAGCCTAAAACATTTTAAACCAAAGTCTAATTTTGACAAAAAAAGCTAGCATAATGTTAAAATATTGGGACATATTTTGCTCAATACTTCAAAATCTATAAAGTTTATGAATACCAAAGTGAAAGTGTGATTGTTTTTACGTGCTGAAAATCAAACAGAAAGGAGCAGGAGAATCACTAGAGTGTGAAAGCTGTGGAGCATTCACACTAATATGGAAACACAGGAACATCTTGCTAGCTCTGCTGAGTCCACATCAGCAGCAGGCGGACGTCCAACATTTCTCCGGCCTCGTGTTGGGGGTTTTTGGCTGGAGTGAGGCGGCTGACACCGACTTGGTAGAACATTCACACCGAGTCTTTGAGGTGTGTAATGTGGGAAGCCGCCAATGCAGTCCGGAAGCATAAGCTTCCATGAGTGCACTTAACTTTCTGGCTGAGGTTTCCTGGTACATGGCACAGATCCAGCTCTGAGAAGCTTTCTGAGGAACAAACACCATTTCTAATCAAGCTGAGACACAAAAAGCTCTGGATGGTTGATAAATCCTTCAGACTCAGACAGTGTTTAACAAGATAACTTGACCTATTAGCTTTAAGGCTTTGTTAACATGCGACACTATTGATCCAAACTGCTTCTTCAATCTGAAGTTACATGAGAGTTCCATAGAGGCTAGAGGAAAAAAGCAGCCTCTCCAGATCATTGCAGGCCCTTCAGGTGGTGCTTTGTCACTTTGACAAGTTTAATAAAGCAGATTTCTTTGTCATTCAGACCCTCCTGTTTGTTTCTGTGAAGAACATGCTGCTTTCCAGCTGCTGGTTCAAAGCCTTGGACCCTGAAGTGACATTCTAGAGAAAATATTAAAAAGATTAAACCACAACTCGGAAAATGATTCATTTTAAATGAGTGTATCTAAAAACGCTCCTTAAGAACATGAACTGTTATGATTCTTTTGGTTATTGTCTCATCTGCAGGGGTGTGATGTACGTTAAGAATAACATCTACAATTCACATTTAAATGTAATTTAATTTTTAGATGCTTATCAAAACATTGGATTCTACAACGTATTAGTATTAGGGCCACCCAAAAAAAAGTGATATTACGAGTTTTGTTTTTTTGTAAAATAACTTCAAATCTCATAAATGTACGATATTTAGTCACAGATTTATAAGATTTAAAGTCGTAGAATTACGAGATTAAAAATTGTAAATTAACAAGACTAAAGTCGTAAATTCAAATTCAAATTAGAAATTGTGAAGTTACAAGATTAAAATACTTAAATTTACGATATTAAAAGTTGCAAATTTACGAGACTAAAAGTTTTAAAAATTATGAGACTAAAAGTTGTAAATTTACGAGATCTGAAGTCGTGAATTTACTAGATTAAAAGTCGCAAAATTATTAGATTATAAACTGTACATGTACTGGATTAAAAATTGTAAATGTACTAGATTAAAAGACATAAATTTATGAGATTAAAAATTGCAAATTTACTAGATTACACGTGGTAAATCAGCAAGATAAAAAGTCATAAATTTAAGAAATTAAAAGAAAATTAACCAGAAAGAAAGTCGTAAATTTATTAGGTTAAAAATCATAAATTTACGAGATTAAACGTTTTAAATTTACGAGTTTAAAAGTTGTATATTAACAAGATTAAAGTCGTAAACTCACTAGATTAAAAGTTGTAAATTTACAGGATTAACAGTTGTAAATTTATGAGGTTAGAAGTCATAAATTTACCAGATTAAAAATTGTAAATTTACGAGATTAAAAGTGGTAAATTTACAATTTACATTTATTAGATTAAAAATCGTAAATTTACTAGATTATGAACTTTAAAACTACTAGATTAAAAGTTGTAAATTTACTAGATTGCTTTGCTGTGTAAAGCACTTTGTGATTTTATCTGTGAAAGGTGCTCTATAAATTTACTTACTTACTTACTAGATTAAAAATGATATATTATGGCTTTGACTTTTAAAGTCACTAATTTACAACTTCCTTCTCATAAATTTACGAGATTTAAAGTCGTAACTTAAAGAAAAAAATTGCTTGTAAACTGGCCCTAATCCTCTGTCCTAGGACGGCCCCATGGCCCCCAACAGCTAACGTGAACTAGCTAACGTTGACAAGTCTGACCTTAGTAGGAGGCTTCGCCAAAACAGGGATATGAGGTTCTTTGGGTTTTTCCAAAACGACTGGATCCAAAGCAACTCCAAGATGCGGCTGGACCACCGGAGCTGGAGCTCTTCCTGCAGCCGGACTGGGCTCCACCTTAAAGCCTCTGTCGTTCAGCTCCAGCCAGTCCTCCTTATCAGACCAACCTAGACACAAACATGCTGGAGTCATGGTGGAGGTTTGAGGCAAAGATCTGAGCTCAGATCTGTCCTCTCAACCCGACTCTTGGGGATCCTTTAAGATCATGAACAATGAATCTACGTAAACAGCTATATTTATGATTTCATCTTTTATCAAGTCTAGACATGTTTTTCCAGCAAAAAGTCTTTTGCTGATGATCAAATCTGCAAAGAATCTTCGGAATAAATCAAAGTTTCCTGTTTCTACACATTCATTTGGTACAACGTCAGAAAATGTCAACCGATTATCTTCTGCTGGAATTTACTGCAGCCTCGTCTTCGCATGCGCATGCATGGGATTATCCCGAGAGGCTGATTTACCTCTCCACTGCTCTGACACGCTGGGATAGAGGAACAGTCCTAACACGAGCAGCAGAACCAGCAGGAAGAGGATGAGGCTCCGCTGCAGCCGAGACAGCTGCTTCCATTTCTGTGGGCAGATAAACAAACATGTTTACAGATCTAAGATGATCCAGTTAGCTCCCTCCATCCTCAGCATCCTAAGAATGTTACCACTTTAAAGATGGGATCTAAAGATGTCCTCAGCCAGAGCCACCTCAACATTTGTTAAAATGATGACATCATTTCACAGCAGAGAGCTGGGAAAACAGGCAGCTGTAATTACGCAACACCAAGAAACTATTGAACCAAACTAAGAGAGTCATGTGACTAACACTCAGCTTCCTCAGAGAAAACCACTTCCATTTGCACTTCTTCTGTGGCGTTCAGACCAAACAAAAGGGTTTCAAACAGACTCTAATGGATGATCCGAATCAGCAGATAACTGCAGAAAAAGAAACTAAAAGTGTAATATATATAGAAGTGTGTGTGCAGTTTTTCCCCTGATATAAGAGAAACTTGATGATAATTATACTAGAGCAAAGAAAAAGCATCCGGCTATAAACCAATACATTTGAGAAAAATGTTGTGTAACTCCTGCACAGTGTTCCTTCGCTATGGTGGTTCATTTTGCAGTCTCACTGTTTCTCAAGGTTTTGGCCCAATTTAGCTTCTTTTTTAAAAACAGTACTGTGTTCTGCATCCTGATTGGTTGTTGATCTTGTCAATCTCCTCTATGCTGTGTCTCCAGCAAAGAATACATTCAGCTTACCAGAGTTATATAAATCTATGATTAGATCTTTGTTTTCAATCTATAATCCTGGGATCTTTTTTCTTTTTTTAATCGCGTTAATCTCATTTTTATGTTGGATGGTTACTTCTGTGTTCTGCACACCTGGAGGAGCATTCCATCCAAACTACGTTCATTTAACACAAATATTAAATAAATTATTAAAACTTCAGTCTTGTCATATTTTTAAGTTTAAATTAAAATAATAATAATAATGGATTAGATTTATCTGCGCTTTTTAAGACGCTCAAAGCGGTTACATTGTGTATACATTATTCATTCACACTTCATTCATACTTGGTGATGGTAAGATGCTACTGTAGCCACAGCTGCCCTGGGGCAGGCTGACAGAGGCGTGGCTGCCAGTACGCGCCTACGGCCCCTCTGACCATCACCAGAACATTCATACGCCTTCACTCACCAGTGGAGCCACACTGGAGGCAAGGAAGGTTAAGTGCCTTGCCCAAGGACACAACGACATTGTGGCTGGCAGGAGCCGGAATCGAACCGCCTATCCTTTGATCATTGGCCACTCTACTGCCTGAGCTACTGTCGCCCGAATTACTCCTTTTTTTTTTTTTTTTACAAAAGCTGACTTTTTAATACACGATGCATCACGTTGTCATGGTAACAGCTTCAGCTCGAGGCGCACACGATCCGCTCGAGCTCTTTTTTGAGAAAGATGATCATCATATAAAGTTGGAAAAAAAAAACTTCATTTTAAAAGGAAGGTTAATCTCCTTTTTTGTCTAAATGATGAAGAAAAAGTTCATTTTAAAAAATAAATTCTAAATAGTTCAGTTCCTCTGCAGTGTTTCCTTTCTTCCTTCTTAGATTCTCTATTTATTTTCTGCTCATGTTCACGTTCACCCACAGGTTAAAGGAAACGATAAAATCAGAAAATGTCTTTTCTACTGTTGTGGTAAACTGTGGAATACATAATATCCACATTTGAATTATGGTATTAATAAGAAGTTCTGCTCAATATTTTTTGGATTGCTCAAAAAAGTCTTCCTACCATTTTTTGATGTAGTGAATTAGAGACTCTGAATCTGATGTTTTTTTGTTATTTTTAATTTTGTTATTTGTTCAAGATTGAAAAAAAAAACCCTCAGTGCTATCAAACTGAAGGTTAGAAGTAGTTTATAATTAAAAAAATGTAATTAAGCCACCTTTTTAGTTTTATTTTCATTTTTTACTGCACCACAATGTCACAAATGTCAATAAAATAACTCAAAATGAAGCTTTTAACAGCAATTATGGAGTTAAAAATCATTGTGATTAAAACTGAGTAATAGAGATTATTAATGACAGATCACAATAGCCCAAAGAAATTAATAGCATGACAGCAGTAAATTGAACTGTGAGTTTAAACAAGAGAATAAAGTGCAATAATGTTCATGTCTGTCGGAGAAAAGTCTGAAGTGTGTAGTGATGAGTTATTTACAGCCTTAAACATCTGTAATTCTACTCAGATTTCACCTTTTTAGAACGTAACTCTCATGATGAACAGGGAAAAAATGCATTTCACTTTTGTAGATGACATTTCTTAGGTTGGAGAGGAAACATTAAAGTCACTGATCTCATTTGCAGCAGTGCTCAGACTGAAACGGACCACAGAAAAACCACTCTAGCTCTACTCGTTTACATACAGTTTCATTCATTTATCTGCTACATTGTTTTAAAAGAAAGCAACAAACAAGTGAAGTTCAGCTGTTGCAGCTCCTCTGTCCTTTAAATACTTTCAAATCCACTTTCTCTGCAGCTTTAGATCCTTCTGCAGCTGCAGAGAAAGCAGAAAATTCCAAAGATCTTCTCTAATTAGATGAAGGTGGAGGTAGAGGAGGAAGCTGATCTTCATTTTATGATCATTAGATAAACCTTTACAGCCATCAGAGACCTGTCTAAACATAAAAGTCCAGTAAAAATTAAAGTAAAAGAGTTTTTTATGCAAAAAAACTAAGATAAAATGACTAAAACGACCAATTAGGAGCAACAGAATGACTGACAGATTTAATGGGAGCTAATTGATCAATTGTTAGTGTGCTGACCCCAGAGGCCCCGCCCCCAGCCTGACCCGCAGCAGCACTCACCCTCCAGCAGGACCGTCTGCGGTGTTTTCCGTTGTTGTAGGCGTGACTGTGAGGGTCGCTTAGTGTCAGAGCGATGAAGTCCTTCCTGGGGGGCGGATACATCCTCTGATCAGGTGGGACGATCAATCGTCATAGAATCTGCCATGAAAACAAACAAATCAATGAAAAAAAGGAGTCTTTTTTTTCTGAGAAATCCAAAGTTGGGACAAAAGCAAAGCTCTGTATAAATAGTTTTTTTTGGTTTGATTTTTATTGTCTTTTTGCTATGTTTTTGTTTTTCTGTCACGCCTATTTACCTATTTTTTGATTCTACTTTTTTTTAAATAGTTGCCTCTACATTTTATGAATTTGCTGTTATTTATTTATTTATTTATTTATTAATTGACATAAACAGCTTTTTTTCTGGCTCCTAAACTCCAGACTTAGACTGACTTTGAGTTTATAAAATGAGGTTAAAACAATAAAAGTGCAGGAATATGATGACAGGCAGCTTGATCAACATGAGACTGAGAATGAAATAATAATACAATAGAGTGTAAATGGTCTATTTATTCAAAAAAAGGTATTTTAAATGAGTGCTGCAGAATCATAATTACTCCTATTTAAATATGAACAATGACTTTAAAAATACATTATTTTAAGTAATAGTCTGGAAAATAATGCAGCTGATTTAATTTCATAGTTAAGAAGTTAAATTATTTCTTTCTGCTGCTCATTTGTAACTTCCACTTGTGAAAGCTGAGAAACATTCACATTCTTCAGATCTCTTGATTCTTTCAGATCTTTTCATCAAGCTTCAACTTCAATGTTTCAACTTTTCTGGTATCAAAAGATTTAACTAATTCAGGAAACTTCTGTGTCATCTTCATTCTTACCATAAAGAGGCAGTACAATGAAAAAAACAACTTTTTAAACTTTTAAGTGTATTACACTGTTCATTACTATAAAGAACCCCAAAGTGGTAAACTTGCGCTCTTAACAGAAGCCCCTCCCATACCCATTAAAACGAGTGGGTCCTCACAATCTGACATCTCAGAGTGAGACCGCCCCTTGCAGGAAGAGTCAGCTCTGATAGCTCCGCCCCCAATCTAACACCAACACCCAATCTAATTGCTCCATGGAGCTAGCGGTGATCAGCAAAAAACTTTCATTTTAGATGCAGAATACTGCAAATCTTCCAGTTGTGTCCTGTCTTCAATAAATTGAGACATTTCATTGTTGTAGCTATTCAACAGTGAATTATTGTTTTAGTAAGTTAGTTAAAACGCATTATTTTTTTAAACCATCTTCAGGACTAAAGACGTTTTTAGCCTTTTGATTTGTTGTCATCATTTAGTTTGTAGTTGTAAGCAACAGTTGTAACCTCTTGGTGCATTTTGATGCAAATACTAATCAAACCACTTTGACTCCAAAACTGACATAATTTAGCATCTATATAAAAGTGGAAAGAAAAAGATATGGAGCTGGAAATAAATTTTGGCATCAAGACATTAAAAGTAATTGAGCAGATTTTGTATTTAACATTTTAAACATTATTTGAATTGTTTCAATGTGTCCTGAGCTATGGTATTAAAGAGGCTATACCATGATTTTCTTCAGCCTTTCAGAGTGAACTATATCCATATAAATGATCATGTATTACCTTTGGAACACTAAAAAACAAATTATTTATGAAACACGAGTTATTTTTGTGGACAGTTTTAATACCCGGAAGTAAAACGTTTCGATCTCTGAGGCCCCTCCTTTCGCTCCTTGTCGGCCCCGCCCATTTCACAATGCCATCCTTGAGCCCGCCCATAGACCGTCAATGAGCCTCCCCAGCGTGCCCATAGTTCATGCTTTGAAACAAACAACATCCAAACTATGTTGTCATCATGCATCCACACACTTTTACAGTTAACGAAATATTACAATACGTTAGTATCTGGGGGCGGAGCTTAGAGCACAGATTCTTCCTGGAGGGGGCGGTTCATGTCATGCTGACATCAGCATGATAGGACCCGCTCGTTTTCGTGGGTATGGGACGAGTCACTGAAATTATGTTTGTTTCATCCTTTGAACCTTCACTACCTTAAAATGTATTTACAATTAAATGTGTCTAACCTTTGTGCTCAGCTCTGAAGTCACAAGCTTTGTTTTGTTATTGTCGGAACGCCCTGATTTCAGTGTGTAAACATTGACTTTGGTAGAACATTCTGTCCATATTAGATATGGCACTTACTGAACATTCCTATCTTAAGTTCCTGATTAAAGTTGTTTGCATGACTATAAAATGTAAACGTCCTTCATCATAGGCAGAACTCTGCAGACTTCTCCATGCTTGCAAAGCCTGTACCTTTTCTCCGCTCTGTTAAATAAACATTCTTGACAAACATTTCTTTATTCCATCGGATTTAACAGTTTTTCCACCACAGAGAGGCTCCTGACGAGAGCGCAGGTTTTTAGAGGATTACTCTTAAATGCATGAACGAATCAAAATACTGCTTTGGGGTTCTTGATGGAGAGGAATGAACAGTAACACACTTAAACATTAAAAAGTAGAATTTTCATGGTATGGCCCCTGTAAACAGGACATATTTTAAAGGCAGTGTAAAGTCATTTGCATAATTACTTCATTTCTTTAATCACTGTGTCAAACGTATTTCAATAAATTCACCATTATTAAAGTAAATTCGTTTTTCTGTTTAATTTTAGCTTTAGAAATAATTTATTTTGCTGGTGCTCCTCAGCATCTTTAGTTGTAAATATTTAGGCGTTACAAAAAATAAATAAATAAATAAAATCATTTTACATGCGACTGTTTCAGCACCAAGGACAGCGCAACACACACTGGTATAGGAGCGCGTGCGCGTATTTCTATTTTTTTTTTTTTAGATAAAATATTCATAAAAATCACATTATCTTCTAAAATAAAAAGGTTAGTTCACTAATTGGGTGTTTTAAAGGGCGTCTCCGTCACTTCGAGTTGTAGTGTGTTGACTTAAAAGTCTTCAAAAACATTAAACAAACAAACAAAACCGGAAACGAGTCAAAGAAACGAGCTTTTCTGCTTCTTATCGTCTTAAATCAGGTCAGGTTTGAACAGAAATCCTCATTCATGAGCCGAAAAACGCCTGTTAGCATTCAGGTTAGCATAACAGCTAACTCCCCCTTACTGCCCCTCAGTTTCAGCGGAGCCCCGTTTTAAACCCAGCACCTGCACCTGCCGCCTCTCTCACCTTGGAGCTGCTCGGCTGCTTCACGCCTCCATCATGACTCCGAACAGCCGTTAGCCTGACCGGGACGGCCGCCTGCTCGGCCCGGAGCTCAGCGGAGACTCGCAGCTTCGCTGTCAGGAGGTCAGACGGAGGCGAGTCAGTTGGTGCACGAGCGGAGAGCCGCTGCGTGGAGGGAAACACGCCCGAGAGCGAAGGGAGCGCGGGTTCACCTGACGGGTTACTGCTACAGCACTGGGATGCGGAAGTAGACCGTGTGCGGGGAGTCACGTGACGAGCCCACGTGATCTTCAGAGGGAGATTTAACTCTTTCAGCTCAGGATGTTTAGAAAAACAATTTAAAAAGTTAGAGCAGTAAACAGATTACCACAGAGACCACGGGATCTATATATTTTAAATTGTTTCCAGCTTTTCAACATTATTTTGTTTCATTTTAAAAAATTTAAAAAAATTTGCCCATGTGTCACCATTTAGTCACATAATGAAGGAATTTAAAAAGCTAACAAAACTCCACAAAGACAGAACTGAAGAGCAACATGTATTATAAAGACGTGAAATAACACTTTATATGATGAATATAATACTTTAAAATCAATCATCATTGATCATAGATAATTTTTCATGTAAACATACATTGCACAAAATGGTTTAAAAGCCCTAAGTGCAAAAAAATACAAATGTACACAATATACAGATATTAAAAATGAAGAAAACAAGAAATAATTGCAATGAATTAAACTGAAATGCTGTTGTTTTTTTTATTATTAAAATGATCATAGTGTGAAAAAACTTCAGATAAAATACATGGAAAAGACTTAAACATTTAACAATGGCAGAGATTCAGATTGAAACTAAGAAGAAATATAAAAGTTAAGTAATAAAAATATACAAAGATGAAAATGAAAAATGATTAAATTAAAATGGTGCATGCAAAAAAGGAGGAGAATGTTTAATTAATAAATACATAAAACAAAGTAATATCTCAAATATAAAATGGGTTAAGAATACAGTATATAAAACACACTATATTAGCTCAATTTAATAAAAAGACGAGTTCCACTTGTGTTTAAATCTCTCTCAGGAGGGCCTTCAGATGAGCAGCATAGCAGTGAAAGACGTTCTGGAGATCTTTAAGGTAAAAGACGATCTGAAAGATCAGCAAAACTAAAACAGCTAAAGGATTTAAAAAATAAAAACAATTATAAAATTTTAAAATCTGTCCTGAAGCTGACAGTCTCCTAAAGGCCGGGAAACCTGAGGTATGTGACTGCGGTGAAGTTAGTTTTAGATTGGATATACGGCGTTCAGCTCAGACGTCCAGCAGCATCTCTTAGGGATTGTCAATAAATTCACAACTGATTTTTTTTTTAATTGGTTCCAAACCATGTGACCCAACAAAATAAAATGTATGCCCAATTGTGGGTCCTATTTAACTACACCAGACAAACCACTTTGCGTTGCAATTGTTGCAAAGGAATATTTTATATGAATTTTTGTATTAAAATCTCAAAGGCTCACATATGAGGAGTGGAAATTTTGAATAAGTAAGGATTTAATTTGGCATACATTTCATCTCATTGGGTCACATGGTTTGGAAGCTATTGAAAACATTTATTTCTCTTGTGAATTATTTAATGGACATCCGGACTGAGTGTCAGTCGAATATTCAACCTAAAACTAACTTCACTGCAGTGTTATACGAGAGCCGGCAGATGAGTTGTGAACCGATTGTTCACAACCGACTGTTCAAGAAGACTACTAGTAGTTTGAGACGGTAAGTGAGGGAATCAAAACCTAGTTTTTGTTTAGATATATTAATTAAAGAATCTCTCATCTGTAATCTGATGCCTTTAAAAGATTTTTTCATCTTTCCTTGGATTCTTTATGCACAGATAATATAGAATTTGACCTGGGGTGCCCAAACTTTATACAAAGACTCCCATCTTCTCTGGATCAGATCTTTTAAAATTACATTTTCAATAACTCACATCAGAAAAGCTCCATTTAGGCTGAATTTTTGTAGATTTTTCACTGTAACTGCACAAAAATCTGAATCCAAAAATAATGGTTGACCAAAAAAAAAACTCCATGCGGTTTTCATGGGTACACATTTTTATTCGCCCAACACCGTCCTTTAAACAAGAGGGATGTCCAGCATGTAGTTGAATATTTTAAAAGCAGATCATTTTTACAGAGCCAGCAAAGTAACAACGATCAGTCTCAGTCAGCTATTACAATATTACCACAAAAGGAAGCACAACAAAGATGAATCTAGAAGAGCGGTGCAGAAAGGAGGACCTGCGACTCCCCTCTGAAGTTTTGTCTCTTCACACCCTGATCCAGGACAACACAATATGCTTGTTTTCCAGCTGCAGAGATCCTGTTTCCCCTGAGATCGTCCTCAAAGGCAGCCTGAAAACAACCCTGCTCTGTGCTGAAGAGCACAAACAGCAACAGAGCTGAGCAGCAGCAGGGTTTGCTCCTTTTCTTTGTCACTACTAGCACCTGTGGGACGGATGAAGCAGGCTGACCAGGTCTGTTCAGGGCTAAACGAGCTCTTACATGCTCTGTTTTACAGTAAAACACAAACATGTTGTAGAAGAAACTAGAAAGTCAAAGCAGAAATGTTTTCAGGGGAACATCGTAGTTATTATAGTCGGATCTACACTCAAAATTCAAGTGAAAAAAGAACATCAAAAATCCAAATTCCATTCTTGGAAATTCAATATAAAAATTCTCAGGGTTAGGGTTACAATTAGGGATCCATTTTTAAAGCTAATAAAAGAAAAGATAAATAGGTTGATGCAGAAATCACACAATTTAATATTCAGTTTATCTTAATACAGCAAATCTGTGATCATTTATAACTAGAGAGTCAACACTAAAAGATAACCTAATTTTTTATCACTCACTGTCCATTTTTTGATCTCTTATCACATTGATGAGTTTCTTTTAGACTTGGATAAATCCATTTTACTACCCAACATACAGAGATTTGACAGCTATACTTAAAGGGTAACCAAACAGGGAAGTTGGAGGCTGACTCCGCCCACAGCCAAAATGCAAAAATCCGACCAGAGGGGTGGAGCTGGGGGCAGGACTGTTATCATTACTGGAGCTGCAGATCAAGACGTGGGGTTTCTGAAATGACGAAGGACTAAAATGGTTTGACCAATAACGAAATTCAAATGTAATACCTGGATTCAACCTGTAGGGGTCAGCACAAAGACGGTTTTTGACCATTAT
The DNA here is from genome assembly GCF_002922805.2 of Oryzias melastigma. Taxonomy (NCBI): domain Eukaryota; kingdom Metazoa; phylum Chordata; class Actinopteri; order Beloniformes; family Adrianichthyidae; genus Oryzias; species Oryzias melastigma. The sequence goes on along the minus strand of NC_050523.1, from coordinate 23,147,219 downwards.
TTTTTGAATTATACAAGTTCGTTTTAATTTGTCAAAACAGACAAACAGCAGTTTTAAAGCCCCATTTAAAACCTGATTTAGGGTTTGGTTACACTTTACCTTCCTGTTTATATTTTCTGTCAAAAATTAAAACTCTGCTGGTATTTTTTTCTAAAGAAGGTCTATAAATTAGATTGTGTTTACATTCCTTTCTTACTCCCTGACTACTAAAAAACTTTATAGTGGGGAACCATCAAGTTCCCTGGATTATAGCAGTGATTTAGGCACCTTGCTCATTACTTTATTTTTTTCAACAGATTAGATGACATCACCAATTTGCCAATGTAAAAACCTCATGAATCCAAACATTTTACCAACTTTTTTCATGAATCCACTGTGTTCTGAAGACGAAAACATGGATGGTTTGTAAAAAAATAAATTCAATTTTTTTAAATAAAAATGAAAATCATTCGCATTGTGGTTTATATTTGCCAACTTGTGAGCTATTCTGATTTCTGAGAAAAATTTTGGATTTTGGAATTGTAGATTTGGACACCATGAAACAATGATGAACGCTCAATAGAGTGCACAAAGTAGTGGGTTACGGCTGAGGCCATATTTGGTTTTGTATTCTTTCTGTTCTGTGTATTTCTGTCAGAGTGGGACGTCTGTGTGTTTTGTGGATCTTTGTCTGTGTCTCAATTTGTTTGTTTCAGGTGTGGTGCTGGAGAGCGTGGCTCCCATTGGTCCCCGGCTAATGGAGGAAGCCTTCAAAAGCACTGCGTGGACCTCTAGCCAGTAGTGAAAGAATTCAGACACAAACCTCACATTTTCCATCAGTAAAGCCCAAAATTACGTATTCTAAAGGGATCAGGTGGTGTTGTACAATAATACTGCATCCAAAAAGAGCATCAGGGAGCAGTATTTCACACCTTCACAGGATTCAAACTTAAAGTCACTTCTGAAGATGGAAAATTAATTCAAAATTTGAGTTCCTGAGATAACAGTTATAGTGTTTACAGTGATAGTCACTTTGTGATTCTGTTTTTCATTTTCAATATTTATTTTTGTCTCGGACGCTTTTTAGCACGTAAAAACTCAATCACACTTTCAGAAATGTCTGCTATCTTGGTATTAAAATTTCTGCTTGTTGAGCATATTATCGGCTGTATTTTTTGTATTCCTAAACTTTAAAGTTTACCAACTGTATATGATTTTTAACCCATTGAAAATGTATGAGGCACTTTCATATTCCTGCAATTAAAAACAATCAGCATGTTCAGGAAATTCATGATTTTAGTTTTAGTAGTTATACTTCATAACAATTTTGAACATTTTTGATATTATTTTAAAAGATTTGACATATTTTTATGATTTTTTTTAATGCAATTCATCATTCTTTTATTTTAGCAATGTGCTAGCTTTTTGGGCTAATTTGGAGTTGAGCTAATATGCTAGCCACATGTTAGCTTTTTTTGTCTAAGTTTGCATCTAATAGGTCTTCTGGGCTAATTCTGAGTTAAGCTAATATTTTAGCAACATGATAATATTTTTGGCTAACTTGGCATCTAATGAGGTTTTCTGGGCTGATTTCAAGTCAAGATAGTATTTTAGCAATGCGCTAGCTTTTTTGGCTAATTTGGCATCTACTGAGGTTTTTTGGAAAATTTGGACTAAAGCTAATATTTTAACGACATTGCTATTTTTTTCTTAAGTTTTCTTCAAATTCTTTGTGCACTTTTTGAAATGTATCCAAGTCTAGTATCAAAACTTTCAGCACGTTCATGAAATTCAGCAATTAAAATAAATTTCTTCATCATCTTCAACCAACAGCTTCAGCATCTTTAGTAACCAAATTCAGCAAAAAGTATTTACATTAGCATTTTTGTAGGTAATGCAACTTTTCTAGTTGTCATTTCTTGCAACCAATAAGATGTCCAGAGTTTTTTTCAGTTGAGTCCTGAGTGGACGACTTGTGTTGATACTTTATGTATTTGTCTCCTGTATTCAATAGACCAGTGTGGAGGTCGTTTCAGATCCATGGAGCTAAAGAAGTGCAAAAAATAGTTGCCGGGAAATGATTGAACTCCTTTCAGTATTTTAGATGATTTATTCAATTACTTTTCCATTTAGCTCTTATTGATTTATGAAACCAGAGCAGCTGAAGGCAGCAGATAAGGTGTGGTATTGATTCATCATACCTGAGATTGAGAGAAAACACTTTGATTATATAAAGCTGCAAAAACTAGTAGTTTTTTCCTTTTTTAGCTGAGGAACGTTGGTTAACGGACAGCACCAAGTGTGAGTTTGATAAACAAGTGTCCCTTTTTGCAAGGAATAAGAAACATAATCAGCACCATTGTTAAATGGATCCATCCGGACTGGAGAAGAACCACCAACAGAACAGCAGATGCTGCCTGTTCAGGAGTGGGACTCACTTTGATACCAACAGTAATCGAAAGAGGAACAAATCTCTAAAAACACATCGCATCCATACAAAACATAATAAAATGTTAAACATATTTAAATTAGTTCATACAAGATAAATGTCTCTGTAAACAAAATTGAAGAAAGCACTTGTGCTCTGTCAAATTCAGACGGAGTCACTTAACTTGAGAGATCTCATCCCCTCAAAAGCTCCACAGGGCCTCTTGGGGTCCAAAGTCTTATCTCTCCGTGCTTTCTGAGGCCCCTCAGACGTCACAGCTCTGTCCCACCTTTAGCTGAAGCACACGGGTCCAACTGTGAAAGCGAACTGGTGCGAGATGTTTGCTCCTCCCATCAGCGCCACGTCTCGTAGAGGAAGGAAGTGGAGGTCCTGGAACTCGTAGACAGACTCCCGAGAACCAGAATCCATCTCCTCTCCGGGCTGACACAGAAAACAAAGAACAAACAGACTTTCTTTAAGTGATCCTCTTGAATTTTGCTTTGTTTTCTAAAATGTAATCTTTTAATTTTATGCTTGTTTTGCTTTTCTAATTGTTGTTCTGATCTTTAAAATGTTTTTGGGTCAAGTGATTTGTTGATGTGATTTGCACTTCAGGGCCACCGTAGTTATGATGGAAGAGTTCTCGTGGTGGCCCCACTTGTGTTTGCCCATATTAGCTTAGGTGGGCGCTCAGTGGGTAGGCTCGCTACGCCATCCAACCGCCAGGTGGACAGCAGCGCTTGCTAGCTCGGTACAGCTGAGATCGCTAGCTTGATACAAGGAGGTCACTACAGAGAAGCTTACTAGTTTGATACAACGGAGCTCGCTAGCATGCTACAGCACAGCTTGCTAGCTTGCTAGAGAGGAGCTTGCTAGCATGCGATGGCGGAGCTTGCTAGCTCACTACAGAAGAGCTTGCTAGCTTGCTTCAGAGGAGATCGCTAACATGCTACAGCATAGCTTGCTAGCTCACTACATGGGAGGTCACTAACTTGATACAGCGGAGCTCGCTAGCCCCATACAAGTAGGTCGCTACAGAGCAGCTTGCTAGTTTGAAACAGTGGAACTCGCTAGCATGCTACACCAAAGCTTGTTAGCTCGCTACACAGGAGGTTGCTAGCTTGCTACAGAGGAGCTTACTAGCATTCAACAGCCGAGTTTGCTAGCTCACTACGTGGGAGGTTGCTAGCTCGATACAGTGGAGCTCGCCAGCTCCATACAAGGGAGGTCGCTACAGAGCAGCTTGCTAGTTTGAAACTGCGGAACTGGCTAGCATGCTACAACGGAGCTTGCTAGCTCCCTGTAGAGGAGCTAGTAAGCTTGCAACACCTACGCTGTCCACTGGGTGGCTGGCTAGCTTAACGATCCCAGCCACTGAGTGTTCACTTAAGCTAATGGTGGCAAACACAGGTGGGGCCACCACGGAAACTGCAGACAAACCCATTCAGGGCCCTCATTTTCCACCACTTTTAAACCACATGGGGCCCACTTGGCCTTGCTGGTTTTGAAGTAGTGAGTAGGGAAGGAATTCAGACACAACCTGTGTTGTGGTTTCTGGAATTTTGTATTGATTTCTACTATATAATGTTTTATTTTATTATTTGTTTTGCCTTTTTAATTGTTACTGTGATCTTTAAAAAGTTCTTGAGTAATTTGTACGTGTGATTTTGCACTTCAGGGCCACCGTACTAATGGAGAAACTAAATATGCAGAGCAGGGAGTAGACTTGGTCTGTTGTCTGCTGTCCACAGAGCCCCATGAAAAAAAGCCGGCTTTCTTCTTTAGCTTGGAGGTTCTCATCTGTGGTGTCCACCACAGAGATCGTAGATTTCCATACAGACACCAACAATCTCAGCTCAGGCCAGACCCCTCAAAATGTGAGGTGGTTTCATCTGAAGGCCCTGTAAAGCAGGCCTGAATGTAGTTAAAAATCTTTATTTTTTCTTCATTTCCTTTAAACTTTCTGGGCTCATGAGACCAATCGGACGCACAATAAAATGCCACAACTTCTTTTCCCCAGAGAACTTTTTCAAACAGCTTTTTGTGTGTTTAAAAAAGAATAAAACAAACATTTAAAGACCGGTCCCACCCCTGCCTCTGATTATCACGTACCACACAGTCTCTCAGAGCTCCGAGGTAGCTTTGCCTTCTTGTATCCGTGAGAAATTTCACGCTTCGTTCTGTTTGGCCTTGTCTATATCCTGGATGACATGAGTAGGTGACCTTCTGTACAGCAGTGATGCTGTGCAACCTCAGGAAACGCATCTGGACCACGCTGGCATCTGGATAGGAGAACTAAGGAGACACAAGCAAATGAAAAGCTACAGCAGAAGTTGAACAAACTTATCAATGAAAAGTAAATGACAAACTGAATAAACGACCTCTTTAACCTCAATATTGATGAAAAATAACTGCGGATTTGAAGTCAGCTCCTCACCTGATAGCCCTGATCCATTTTGCTGAGCCAGTGGAAGGAGTCTCCTTCAGGAAAGCCCTCCATCCAGGCCTTCATGTGGAGCTGAGGCCGAGATTTAAAAAACAAAGTGGAACTGATTAAAAATGAAATGCTCAGAGGTCGACTGTGTTCAAACTGCTGCTAACAGACCCACGGGACAGCATGAGGATGTTCTGACAGCTTCAGTGGTATCCCAAAAACGAAATTAAGTTATTATTTTTGGACTATTTTGTGAATTTTGGTTTCTCTTTAGCTGCCATTCTGCTTTTCCTGTTGGCTTGTTTTTTATATGTATATTTTCCAACAGGCTTTGTGTTAAAATAAAAAAAGTAATGGAGTATTTATGTATATTAAAGAAAATCAACAGACTTAAGGACACAGATTAGATATTTTTATAAGACAGTCCAGTTGAATACTGGATTCTGATTGGCCAAACGTTCTATATCACTGCGCAGCAGGGGAGGGCATATTGATCTGAGTATCAATAGTATCGATTGATGAAATGAATGAAATCAGACAAGAAAGCTCATTTCCAGAAATCAAAATTAAATGTAAAAAAAATAAACAAAAAAGTAAAACAATGAGAACATTTTGAAGGTATTCAGGATATACGCTTTTGAAAAAACGTAAATGTTAAAAATCAATAAAGTCTTTTTTTTGTTTCTCATTGTGTTTTTTTAACATTTTATTTTAATTTCTGATAATTATTTTTGTTTTCATTTAATTTTTTGGAATTGTGTTTTGCTTTCTGGAATTTTTCTTTGTTTTCTATCATTTATTCTTATTATTTGTTGTGATCTTTAAAATGTTTCTACGTTAAGAGATTTCTTGGCGTGATTTGACCTTCAGGGCCACCGTACTATCAGCTTTAATCATGAATAACTGCTCAGTTTTTAACATCTTTCCATCTTCTGTTTCCAGTTGTTGCTGGAGCCTATCCTGGAGGAGTCCGATTTAAACATTTCAACAAAAATGATTTAATTTTTTACTATAAATGTGCCAGTGAATCCATTATCATAGCTGCCTCACCACTAACTGCATGGTACAAAAATCCCTTCCTGCAGGGGTGCGGACTGGATTGTGGCTGATCCAGAGTCATTACGGCTGCATTTGTTCAGCAGGAAATCATCGATCGACATCTTCAATTTCCTGCAGTCACGCTCGCTCATACCTGAGGGTTCTCAGGATGGAGGCAGGTCTCTTTAGACGAAGAGGAGAAGCTGCAGTAGGCCAGCAAGGCGTCGGCTGAGCTGCCCTGGTTGGGGTCGATGTAATACATTCCTGCAGAGCCAAAGGTTAGCGGGAGATTATCAAACCTGCAGGGATCACATCAAACATTACAGGACGACATGACAAGTCTGCTCCATTCAGCACACAAGACAGCAGTGTCACATACCACATAACTCTTCCTTTCTATTTTACACAATCAATCACAATTGAAAACACTGAAAATAAAAAAATATACATTGTCGTACACTTTTGTCTCTGTGTCCTCCAGCTTGTTTAGGTTGTGCAGAAAATGATCAAGCAGAATAAAAGGGAGACATCCAGCTGAAGTCTAGAGCTCAGATGCTTTTAAACAGACGTCCACAAACTCCAAAGTGATAAAACTCCATAAACTGCAGAGTTTGGATACTGAGACAGAATGCATGTCCCTAAATGCCTTTAAAATAAAAGGTTACGGCAAAGCCGTGAATAGATTCAGGTTTTTATCATGAATTTTTTATCCTCTGACCATAATGCTGCTGTCATAAAGCAATAAAAGTACACACACTGTAATGCACACTGCTGGCATCAGGCCGAATGTCCTCAAGCATTTCATTGCAGTAGAGTGATTTCTCTGCGACGCAGAGGGAACAAAGAGCAGAAGTCCAGCTAAGTGAATGAGATACGGCATTTTACCGCTGCTGTACTCGGGGTGGCAGAGCCACAGCTCCAGACAGGTGGTGGCGGGGTGCTCCCGGCTGCCGTCCGGAGGGTCCAGCAGCAGCCGCAGCTCCAGCTGCAGGGAGTCCAGCAGCGTCTGGATCAGGGAGTATTTGGGCATGTCGGACATGTACACCAGTTCCTGGACACGGCACAGAGAAATGTTACAAACAGTAAAAGAACAGAATGAATCAATGCAAACGCTGGTTTAGTTTATAAAGTTTCAATTCATGCAAGTTCCAGAAAAAAAGACCCACATGATCCAGTCTTTACTAGTTTTATGTAGACATGTCAGGTCTGTGCTTTTATTAATAGATGATCAAGCCCGGTTTCTTCCTTTCTGTCGTTCCTGTATCCTAATTTCATTTATTATTATTATTTTTTTCCTAAGATTTGGTTCTGGATCAGTTCTGTTTTGGGAGAATAGAGAGAATCCAAAGGCCCGTTTGAGGGGGTGGTTCTTATCTTTTGTTTGTTCTGGCAGCTTTTTACTCTGTTGGGGTTGTGTTGTGGCAATGTGATGTCAGGTAATGCTATATGGATATAGCATTACCTGTGATAATGCTAGTGTGAATGCTGTAAACTGAATTTGGCTGCTGAAGATGGTAGTGCAGATGGGTGAAGACGCTGAAATAGATGGCTAAAAACTGTTGAAGCTGATAGCTTGCTAAAATATTAGCTAAATTCCAAATTAGCCTACAAGACTGGGAAAATGTCTAATTTAGCCAAACAGCTAGCATGTCGCTGAAACATTATTTAAACTCAAAAATATCCACAAAAAAAAAAAAAAAATGGAACAAAAGCCAAAATAAGCCAAAATAGCTAGCATGTAACTGGAATATTGTCTAAACTCAAAATTTGCCAAAAAGAAACGATGAACAATAGCCTAAATAAGCCAAAATAACTAGCATATAGTTGAAATATTATCTAAACTCAACATTAGCCACCCCCCCCCCCCCCCCAAAATGAATAAAAGCCCAAATTAATGAAAATAGCTAGCATGTAGCTGAAATGTTGTCTAAACTCAAAACTAGCCTAAAAACTGAGCAAACTGCACTGGCTCCCCATCCGTTTCAGAATGCAGTTTAAAATCCTGGTTTTAACTTACAGAGCCTTTAATAACCAAGCACCGGCCTATATAAAGGACCTCGTGCAGCCGTACACTCCCAGCAGGTCCCTCAGGTCATGTGACCAGGGCCTGCTGGTGGTTAAAAGAACTCAGTTAAAAACTAAAGGTGACAGAGCCCCTGCAAAACTGGCTCCATCTCTCTGGAACTCCCTTCCTCTCAGCCTCAGATCTGTAGACTCAACACATCTTTTTAAAACGGACTTTTCTTAATTCTGCTTTTATATTCTGTTTTTATATTCTGTGTTTTACTTTGTGTTTTACTGTGAAGCACTTTGTGATTTTATCTTGAAAGGGGCTAAATAAATAAATAAAGAAGAAGAACAAAAGCTGAAATATTATCTAAACTCAAAATCAGGTCTAAACTAAGACCAATTGTCCAAAAACAAGTCATTCTATTTCTGTGAAACTTTATCTAAGGGTTAAAGTGAGCCAATAATAAATGTAAAAAGAGTTTTGCCTTCAGTTGAGTCAGGGTCATGTTCAGGGACTTTCCTGGAGGACCCGGAACACCAGGTGGACCCTAAAGATAAGATACAAAACATACAGGAACGTGTCATTGAGTGACAGGTATAGTGCTTAAAAATATTCATAAATCAGAAATGCACACAGTCGAGAAGAGTTTAAATTTAGGAAAAGTAGAAATTAACCATGTTTCTGGTGCAAAAATGTGTTTTTGAAGAGGGGACGGGGGATCAACCTTCAACAACTAAAGAGCGTATCAGATCAATTTCTTATTGATTTAGCATGTTGCTAAAATATTTGGTAAACTCAGTCTTTTAAAATTACTTGAAAAATATTAAACATGAATATATTTAAAGGCTTGTTGCAAATCTATTTGAAGTTTGAAGACTGTAGCAGTCTACCCTTTGAAAACAGCTCTGATAACTTGTGCTGAACAGTTGGCCACTCAACTTTCGGTGGAATGTCTTTTTTCAAAGA
>NC_050523.1:23126388-23138292 GCF_002922805.2 Oryzias melastigma | reverse complement strand
TCCCTGTGGACAAACGTGGGTACTGAACGTTTTTGGATGAGACTGGGTTGGCCACAACCCCTACCTTCCAATCAGATGTAAGTCGTTAAAACAGGGCCAGAACGCTGAGTATTTGCATTTGAAACTCTGGCTAACGTCAACCAAGGAGACTGACCCCCTGGAGGGTGAAAGCATTCCTGACAGACACTCTGAATCCTTTGTTTGAACAATGTGACCCTGCATAACTTTCTTATGTGTTAAAACACAGGACTTTTGTTCACTGGATCTTACATGTAAAACATCTCTCCACAGCCACAAGAAATGTCCTAATATTATTACATGTGTGTAATCAAACCTTTGTTCCTAGCAGAAGAGGATTCCACAACTATTTTGAGGTTAAAATCTTTGAATTAATCATTGTGTAACCATCAAAGCTTGGAGAATTGCCTTTCTGTGTTTATGTGGACTTTGGGAAGCATTTTATGTGCCACATATAGGATTCACACACACATATAGGGTTTTACAAACTTTTTGATAACTTTGTTTGATAAAACTCCTTTGTGGTTAATTCAGCATTAAAGATTAAAACACACCCACAGCCCAGAATAAGGTGACGCCCGTGAAATTTGCATAGACAGAGCTCATTGGGACATGCAAATTACCTCCAATTGTAAAATGCCTCAAATCTCCACGGATTGGGCGATTCTGGCCCTGCCTCCCAGTTTGAAAACCCTCGCGCTCTTGCCATCTCGCTCTCTTGCACTCTCCTTCCCTTCATGCTCTTGCTCCATTTTTTCCTTGCTCCTGAAGGCTCCCCCCCCCCCCAGGCTCAACAACACGCCTCTAAGCTAACTGCTAAGCTGAGAAGCTAGAACAAAGGAGCAGAACCGAAACATCTAAGTTCTTCTAGTCTTAATATCACGTTTTTCTAGCGCGCTTTCTTTCTTTTCAACATTTTTGTCTCCCGTTTATTTCATAGACTGATTCCAACTTTTTACCATTTTTGATGCTTTTATTTTGAAACTGATTTTTAATGCTAGACCATTCGATACATTTCATTGTCCGGCCACCTTTGCGACTTATACTTTTTGGTCACAAAACGGAATAGAGAAATCGTTCGACCACCCCAGAAGCTAAGTGACTGAACAGAGCAGAACCAGCAGAACCGCAGGTTCCCTTTCCTTCTACACCTGGCTGCAGATCTCGCCTCCACGGCCCGCCTGAACCATCCAGCTAGGAACGGGATCAACCACCCTTCCTGGCAGAGCAGAACCAGATCCAGACCACATGGTGAGAAGTCGAACTTCGCTCATACAGTCAACTGCTGGTGGTTAGAACAAAGATTAACTATTTTTGCAAGAGTAACATCTTTGCCCCGTTTTGATTCCTCCTTTTAAGAATAGCTTATTCTCAAATCAGTGACACCACCCTTTTTTATGCACAACACACACTTAATGCATCCACACATTTAGCCTTTCCACCTCAATATTGTGTGTCTTTTCTTCTCATTTACCTATTTCTAGTTATTAGTTAAAGTTATATTCTGCGTTCCACACATGTTGATTGCTTTCCATGCTTTTACGTCCATTATTTCTGCTTGTTTAACCTCATGTTATTCAATAAATATTCAAAAGGACCTCGTTGTTTGATATCATTGTTTTCTTCTTTGTGGCAAAGTCACTTCACAGGGTAAAGACACTCACGCTAAAATTGAGAGACTGATTAATTGATTACTTTATTGATTAGAAGTAGCGGCTAATCATTGATGAGTAATATTTTCCTTCATTACGAAGGTGGTGCCCCGAGGATAATTTTATTAAATTTCCGTTTAATAAAGTTTATATTGTTCAACCAACTTTGGGATTGAATACTTCATATTCACCCCTTTCACCCTACAAGACTTTCTTCTTAATTTTCTATTTCCTACGTTTTGCTCAACATTTAAAAAAAAAAAGAATTCCCACAATAACTGGTTTAAAAATAATAGTGTCTGTATGTAAACATATTTTATAAAGTTAAATGTATTAAAAACCATTTTTGATAAAGGTTTTGCAAAAATGAGAAAGCAGTCCTTTATTGTACTGGAATTTGCCATCTCCTTTCTTGGTAACTCACCGGGAGCCCCTTTCTGCCAGGCTGACCGGGTGGACCTTGGTAGCCTTTCAATCCCTGGGAACAAAAGTTGAATTTGATCAGAGCATTTAATTCACTCTGTAGCAAAAACATCAGCTGATATAGACGTTCTGATATGTGTTGAACACAAAGATGATTCATACCTTCAGTCCGAACAATCCCTGTAACAGAGAACACAGAAGAGTGTGAACACTGCTCATGTTCTTTGATTTACTATAATTTTTTATTTGTTAACACGAAAATTTCAGTAGATTCTGGAATTACGTTGAGCGTGTTGAAAAGTTACAAGTATGTTAAAGATTTTGTGTTCAAGCGTCACCTGCGACGCCTCAGGTGTTAAAGGGTTAAGCAAACTTTAAGTAGTTGATGGCTTGAAACTCTTGAAGATCTCTTTAAGAACCAAAGGGGGACACCTACAGGTAATCCTGGCATCCCCAGCGATCCTCTTGGTCCTGGTGGACCGATGTTTCCCTGCAACAACAGAAACCAGAGAAAGTTTAATCTAACAAGAATCAAAACGGACGGAAGGACATGACAGCGACGATTTCAAAGGGCTTCCGTAGGTTTTACCTGTTCCCCCTTTTTGCCCACTGGGCCAGGCACTCCGACCGGACCTCTAATTCCCTAAAAAAGCAGTTAAGATAGCAATTCTGATGTTTAATGATCGATTTGAGAGGATCCCACACTCAAGTTATTGTTGGAAGAGTAAAACAGTTTGGGTTTAACTGACAGAATTACCTTAAGGCCGTCTTGACCAGGGGGTCCCAACAGTCCCGCGTCTCCCTTCTGACCCTGATGAGACAAGCGGGGCAATTAAAACCCCCTGCTGTAGACATTCAGTAGTGGTTCTGGGGGGTCCAAATTGGGTCTTCTATCAGTATCACTGCTGTCCTGACCACTGGGAGAACCTTCTTCATCCTCTGGGAGGAATGTGAGCCCTCCATACAAATACGGACCCTGCCCCGTCACCACTTTCTACCTGTATGGTTTACATCTTTGGCTCGGTAAGGACCCAGAGTTCTGGTTCGGTTGTACAATGATTCTTTAAAGTCACACACTTTGTAATGGACCAATTGCAATCTTACACTTCATCAAGTCACAAATCCCCGGGCCGATCTTGCAGGTCGAGCACATATGGTACCTATACCAGCTGTGTGTGTTGTGAGCCAGTTTAGCGATGGCCAAGAAACTCTTATTCGATTTAGCGTTTAAACTTCGTTCGGTGGCATCCACCAAAGAACATTCTGGTGAGGAATCTGCACGACATGCTGGGATGGATCCTGAACGTATCCAAGACTGGCGCAAGCAGACCAGTGATATTGGGAAGATGGCAGGAGAAAGGGAGCAGACTAATTACTGGTGGAGAAAAGGGAGCAGACTATTTCCTGGTGAAGAAAGGGTGAAGACTATTTTCTAGTTGTAAATGTGACCAATGAATTAGAAGAACTGCTTTGAACATGGATTACTGAGCATAGACAGAAAGGTGAGCATGTCTCCAAGAAAATGATCCGCATTAAAGCTAAAAGGATTTTTGATACTGTGATTGATGATGCTTCAAAGAGAACAGAAACATTTACAGCCAGTGCTAATCAGAACAATATTCTCATCATTTCAACAAATCCTAAAATGTTCATCTGGTCTTTGTCTAAATTTTTTGACTGAATTTCACCTCAAAATGAACCCATTAGCCATCACCATCATCAAGATGAGATAAACGCCCTGGCTACACATTTTTTTTTTTCATGGATGACACGCTGACGAGGCCGACTCTAAGTTTTGTCACGGAATGGGCGGCACCCTTAAGGAGTGTAAGGCGGAGCCTCAGAGATCGTTTTACTTCCGGGGTTTAAAAAGAGTTCACACAAACAACTCATATTTCATAATTTGATTTTTCGAATTCCAAAGGTTATTTGTGATCAAATATATGGATATGGTTTACTCTGAAAGGGTTAAGAAAAGCATGGTATGACCCCTTTAAGAAGTTCGCATCACAACTGCTTGATGTTTCGTTTTTTAGCTTCTTTCACTCTAAATTGATGACAGACTCTCACATCCATTTATTTTTGTTCTTTTTTTTTACCTTTTATCATTTTAGTTGTTTTGTCTGGCATACTTTTTCAAAAATATTTAAATTCCGCTTCTTCCACAAAACTGTCTCTTTCATCAGATCCCTTGTTGTCGCCTCAATTTTCATTTTTTTATTGACGTCTCTCCATTCTATTGATTTCCTCTTTTTAAATATATATATTTTTGTAGCACTTTGATGTTTTCCCACTAAAGGAATCAGCATAAACGCTGGAAGCAAACGCATTTTATTAGAAATAAACAGGTTTTCTCATTTCCTATTGCTTCATTAAGAAGACATGTAATCTGCTGCATCCTAATGTAAGAAACTAAGTGATTCAGCTCATGCCCTCTGGACCTGCATGCAGAAGGATCAGAGTTTGTGTCAGCTTCTTTCTTGTTACCTGTTGACCAGCTTCACCTTTATCCCCCAACTCTCCTCGTAAGCCAGGGAGTCCCTTCATAAAACAAACATAAATACATAAAAACAAAAAAAGTCATATTTGTGATGTGAAGAGTAGAAAACGACTAACTCACCATGAGCCCTGGCCACCCTGGGAGGCCCGCCGGACCCACGTCCCCTTTTTCACCCTTAAAGACAAAACACAACCTTCAGTCAGACGACACTTTCTGAGGAGCTCTGCAGCCGTCCCACCTTTGGTCCAGTATCTCCTCTGATCCCCCTGATGCCAGCTTTCCCTCGTTTTCCCTATTAATGAGAAATGTTGTGTCATCCTCTACTTTCTTTTTTTATCAACTAAAATCTTAAACACGAACGGTAAAGTGGTCTTACTCTCCGCCCAGTGTGACCTTTCTTCCCTGGAAGTCCAGCCCGTCCATCATCACCCTGATGACAGAAAACACATTTAAAATTCAGAAAGCAATGAAAGGATTGTGATTTGGAGATTCTTTAACACAACATCTTGTAACTTTTAAACCGATCAATGGAATTCCAGTAGATTTTGAAGGAGAAAATTACAAAGTTACAGTAAATCAATTAGCACTAGTAAATCGTAGCATTACCTAAGATAATGCAAGTGTGAATTATGTAAGCCGAATGTGGAAGATGGCAAAGCTGATAGTTGAGAAACAGTGAATCTGAAAGCTTACCAAAATATTAGCTAAATGCCAAATAGCCAAAAACTAGATCAATGTCCAATTTTGACAGAACAGTTAGGATAATGCTAAAATATTAGCTAAACTCCAGACTTTGCCTAAAAAGCTTAAAAACGTCTAATTTTGACAAAGCAGCTAGCATACTGTGATGAGAACTTTGAGATGTATTTTTTATATGAAAAGATGAAAAGTGCTTTATAAATAAAAACAATTCGAATAATGCTAAAATATTAGCTAAACTCCAAATTTTGCCTAAAGAACTTTAAATAAGTGTAACTTTGAAAAGTCTAAATTAGCCAAAAATAGCTAGCATGTTGCTTAAATAAAAGCCAGAGAAGAGTTGAAGACACGCGTCTGCTTACTCTTTAACCGGAACCAGAATGTCAAAAACTATATTTCATTGCAAATATTTGAAAAACTATAAAGTTTATGAATTCCAAAAGTGCAATCAGAAATGTTCTGAACGACCTGAATGTTTTGATACAAAGATTACTAAATCGCTGAAAGTGTGATTGAGTTTTTATGTGCAGAAAAATGAAAGAAAAGAAGCAGGAGAATCACTATTGAGAGAATGTTGCAAAGCATTCACACAATGGACAAGAGCACTGGAGCTTCAGTTGTAAAGGGTTAACTGATAAACCTTTTCTCCCTTCATCCCTTCTTTTCCTCCAGGTCCTGGTGCTCCTTGCTTTCCCTGAAAAAAACAGAAAACTAAATGTTAAATCATAACATTTTCACCAAAAAAACAAAAAAACAAAAAGACATTTGCATGATATAATCCCAGAGTCTTACGGGGGAACCTTCAGGACCCGGGGGGCCAATGAGCCCCGCTTCTCCAGACAGTCCCTGGAAGACAGATCCCAGCGGCATGAGTGTTACAGCCAGAAACAGGCTGCAGTGCTGTGTTTGTTCAAAGCAGTTTCACCTCAGATCCCGGCAGACCTGCAGGGCCCTGGATTCCTGGAGGTCCGTCTTCACCCTGCAAACAAAAATGTTTGAACTTTAGCACACAGACAAATATTTGTTTTCACAGAAGCAAAGCTAAATATATTTGAGACATGAGCAACAGTGTTTCAAAGACACCAACCTGATCTCCAGGCAAACCTGGAGCTCCCAGTTCTCCCTTTGGTCCTTGTGTACCAGGTTCTCCTTTGGCTCCTTGGTCACCTTGATGTCCAGCTGGTCCGGCTGATCCCTGATAAGCAGGAGCCACACAAGTGTGAGACATGCTGAATGGGTCAGGTTTAAAGACAATCACTTCTGATCTTACAGGCAGGCCCAGCTTCCCAGGGTCACCTCGAACGCCCCGCGGTCCACTTGTTCCCTGAGAAAAAGCAGAAAATGAAATGGAAGCGACATGTCTCTGAACAGCGGTGGTAGTGAAAGATTGAGGTCTAATAGAGATCTACCTGAGGACCTAGTGCTCCTGCAGGTCCAGGAACTCCTGGAGACCCAAACTCCCCCTATGGAGAAGAGTTTGGTATTTTTGTTGAAGTTTGGCTCATATTTGCTTTTGTGAAACTGCAGCCTAAACATTTTAAAGACCCACTCCAATGAAAATTGTGTCTTGGTTTTTTTAACATGTAGCTCAAAACTGTACATCTGGATGGCGCCAGTATTGCTTGCTATTTTTTTTAATCTTATTTTACGCTAATGTCAGATTTGGGTTGTGAGGGGCGGTAAAGTAGCCGGAGAGAGTGTAAAAAAATTACTGATGGGAAATAAGCGAAAGCTAACTTCTGTTCCATAACTCAGAGGCAACGTTTGATTAACTTCTGCCTTGCAGCAAGAAGGCCCAGTTCAAGTCCCACTGGGGACCTTTCTGTCTGGAGTTTGCATCTTCTCCCCGTGTAGGCGTCGGTTTTCTCCGGGGACTCCGTCCAAAAACATGCTTTCCAGGTAATTGGTTACTCTAAAGTGTCCCTAGATGTGAATGTGAGTGTATAAGGGTGTGGCCTTGCGACAGATTGGTGAACTGTCTAGGATTGTAGTCTTGTTCAGAAGATGGATGGATGTAGTTGGAGTGGGACTTTAATTATAATGAAACAGGTGGGGAAAAAGGCCTGAAAAGCAATAAAACATCATGGAGCCTGTTGTTCCACAAATTAGCGTTTCCACTTTGTCAGGGACTGAAGTTGGAGGACCTAAATGCAGAAGAGTCAGCTTAGTAGCAGAAACTCAAACATCTAAAAAAGAAACTCAAACAAGCTAAAACCCATGGAAGAACAGAGAAGATAACTGAAAACCAGCTACTTAAGTATACTGAGGGTAACTGACAGTAAGGAGGGTCACCAGGACTCCTCCTTCCAGTTCCTTAAGGCAGTGTTTCCCAACCCTGGTCCTCGGGGCACACTGTCCTGCATGTTTTCCATGTTGCCCTGCTTATGCACACCTGATTCAGCTCATCATCAGGCTCAGCAGAAGCCTGACAATGACAGTCATCAAAGGCAGGTGTGTTTGAGCAGGGTTGAATTAAAAAAGTGCCGGACAGTGTGCCCTGAGGACCAGGGTTGGGAAACACTGCCTTAAGGTCACCAGCGCCGCTCCTATCCATGTCTGTTCCTCTCAAGGGTCACCGGGACTGCTCCTTCCTGTTCCTAAATGTCACCGGGGAATGCTCCTCTTCATGTCTGTTCCTCTCAAGAGTCACCATAACTGCTCCTTCCTGTTCCTAAAAGTCTCCTCCTCATATCTGTTCCTCTTAAGGGTCACTAGGGCTGCTCCCTTCTGTTCCTAAAGGACCGCTCCTTGTTGTGGCTTTTCCTGAGGAGGGTCATCCTGTTCCCCATACCTGAAGATGGTCACTGTTTGTCCCTCTTGGCTGTGTTTCCTGCTCCAGAGGAACACCGGTGCTGCTCCCCTTCATGTTTCCTGTTCCTGGGGAAGTCATCGAGGCTGCTCTTCTTCATGCCTGATCCTGAGGAGGGAGTTGTCTGATGCCCCTCATATCCGTCTGGCTGTAGGAACTCTTACTGTTTTCTGGACTTGTTTTTGTTTTGTTGCACCAGGTCCCCTCTTCTCAGGTGTTTGGACATCTGGGATCTGCTCTTTTGGGAGGGGTACTGTGAGGATTCTGGGCTTTAGTTTGGTTTTTACCAGTTGTTTTCTTGGTTTTGGTCATGATTTGAATTGTTCCTCTATCAGTCACTCCAGATGTTGATCATCCACAGCTGTTTTCATTTATGTCAATTACATCAGAGAATTTAAGTGTGTGGTTTTCAGTTTTAGTTTGTCAGGTCCTTAAAAAAATGTTTTTCAAAGTTACACTTCCTGTTTCAGAGGAGGCAACTTGTCTTCAATATGTTCACTCTCAACCTCCCTTATCCAACCCGCTTATCTTTGTTAAATACTGCACATTTAAAAAAAATATATATATATGCTGCCTGCCTCTATGTATTCCACCCTGACAATTGCTTTGTTTAATTTTTTACTTTTTTGTTACCTTTTCTCCTGGAGCTCCATCAGGTCCTAGAGGTCCTGAAGGACCAAAGGTCCCCTGAAATGAGGATTAATATGTGGGTTCAGTGTTGGCTCAAAGTCTTTTACTAAAACCCAAAATTAAGCAAATTGAGCAAATTCTTAAAAGCTTTCTCACCCGAAAACCTTCCAGACCAGCAGGACCCATGTCACCAACCGGCCCTGGTTCACCCTGAGAGAGACTGTCGTTAAGGAGCTTTCATTCAACCGATACGTTCAACACTTTTATCATGCTGGTAAATGCTATGCACCAGTGCCTAATGATAGAGATGTCTCCTCCTGCATCATTTCACTCTTTTAAAGATTTGGTTTATGCTCACCAATAACCCGATGAAGCCCTTTTCCCCCTTTGGACCCCTGACTCCATTTTCACCAACAGCTCCCCAGGGGCCCTCTCGCCCGGATGAACCGATGGGACCAACGTCTCCCTGTACACAGTTTGGTCTGAATCATCAGCATGTCACAAAAAACATGCAGCATCATAACCAGGAAACCATGTTGGATAAGTTCACCTTGTCCCCTCTGGGTCCAGGATCTCCAGTCTCGCCGGGACGCCCAACGTCCCCCTGCACAGCACAGGTGGAGAGGAGATGAATGGCTGTTATATTCACCAAAAAACAAGAATAAAGTTTAAACTTTTTTTGCTGATTAATGGATGTAGAATCAAAATGGAGGTAAAGCTAGACATGTTGTTGTGATATGAATCAATCATGAGTCAGTTGCATATTTGTGAGGAAAAACATGATCGAAGAAAGAAAGATTTGAAATCTTGTTATAGACAGATCTAGACAGAAAAAGTCTACAGGTTATAGGTGAGCTTTCTGGAAAAACTAGCACATCCAGATGAGGGATTTTATGGGGTTTTGGCAGCTGAAAGAGCAACCAGAACCTCTGAAGTATGCTAAAGGTAGATTGATGATTCTAAATAGACCGTTTTCACGGTGAAGTCAGACAAAATGGTGACAGGGTCGAAAATGTGAATAGTAATTTCTGGTTTACGGGTTTAGAACAGAAAAGCTGACTCAATACAATTTTAAGTAAATAACAAAAGGTAACTTTACAAATTTTAACAGAAAAATGTACAATATTTATTTTATAAATGTCCTGCTGAACTGTATTTTCATTTCCTGTCTTAGATTGTTCACAAATCAAAATACAAATTTGAATAATCTTTCAATATTTAAGGTTCTAGTGAAAATATCATTTAATTTGAGCAGATATTATTCAAACAGGTTCTATTTTGCTTGATGTTATTCGCACGTGTTTTAAGTGCGATCGAGGACAAGAACTGATCCAAATTCATGTTAAATAGGCTCAGCCACGATGCACTTTTTTGTTATCTTTTCTCCTGGAGAACCATGGGCGCAGTTAAACTACATTTACATCTACATAACCCAGGGTTAAATGTAGTTGTTGTAATTAGAGATGTTTGTTGTTTTTCGGGGTATTTTAAGGGGTAATTGTAAAAATAGGAATAGTTACCAAGTGGGACAGCAAATATTTTAAGTGCCACTATAACGCCATGTATTCTCAGCTTTCAAAATAAAAGCAGCCAAGAAAAAATCCTTGTCTACCTTTATTATCTCGCAGGAATCAGACACGATTATGAGCAATAGCCAAGGGGAGCTACATCACAAAATAACACAACAGATATTAGTTTTTCTTTATGGTAAGACACGTTAGAATTGTCTGACTTTCTGTTTTTAGGGATTTTGTGAACACGGAAATGTGAGCAACTTCAACTGAGCAGAAAAACTTTTCTGCAGATCTACGTCTCATCCCCGTCGTGGAAAGCTAGAAGCATGTATGTGTGTAATGACATTACTACTGGGTTGTTTTAGTTCATTTAACTTTTACCAGTGGATGAGACGTGACTTTGAGGATCACGTAAATCATACATACAGTGAATGACATTTAACTTCAGACCTGATGAGTGGCAGTCCAACCAAATCGTCACATATTGATGTACGCTTAAGGAACCCTCCATGTCAGAAATTGTTTTTTTGGGGTGTCCCCAACTCGTCGTTTATGACATGCTGGCTGTTCCAATTTAACTAGAGCTCCCCAACCTCTGGGCTGGGTAGGGTCCGAACGCCTGTTCTCCTAACTCAGTACCGGGTTAAGGTTAGGGTATTGGTACAGATATTGGTGTCCTGAGGACCGGTCTGCGTGCGGACAAAACGAACATACCCCTGATTTAATTGGGCCCTGATTCGAATCTCCCAAGTCATTGATGTTCGACGTGCTGCCTGATATTATCCTTACCTCCATAAAGCTAGCATGTGATTACAGATTCTGACTACTACTGGCCCAACAGAAGGAAATAAGCTAAGCGAGGACGGCCAGAATGTCAAAAAATGACAAGTCGGGTATAACCCAAAAGTCAATTTTTGATGCAGAAGGTTCATTAGTATGTGAGGACTTGGGAATGAGCATGTGTTGGGCAGTCCTGAACAATCCCAACCTGTTTTGTTGAATTCTGATGACTGCAGTCTGTCAGCGTGTTTTTAAAGTTCAAAGCAGCACGCTGCTGCCCTCCCATGGTTGCTCTCATTTTTGCAACCGTGTAATGTTCCTCTGTCAAACTCATTTTAAATAGCTTATGAAGATCTCTGTTGTCACCAGAAGCTCAGTAAACCGAAAATGATCTCTGAATTTTCAGGGCCAATATTTCTACCTAATAAATGACTTCTAAACTGGCTAAACTGGCATCTTCTACTGTCTGTAAGTGGCTTAGATGACAGCCTACCTGTTTACCGGGTGGTCCCGGTGGCCCTTGTAGTCCTTTTATCCCCTCAAGACCCCGTGGTCCGTTGAGCCCCTGAGCGCCAGGCTTCCCACAGGGTCCTTGGACTCCCTGTTAAGGAGAACATAAAAAACCCACAGAAAGTTGATGGGATCTGTTCATTAATTCAAAACATAATTAGACTGACAGTGCTGGGAAAATGCAGGAAAAGGTGAGTAAAATGTGTTGTTTAGGATTTTTTATAAACATGACATTTTGCAAAATATAACATTTTTATAGGTTCGATTGTCGTTGTTGTCTTGTGTTACGGCTGTGGCCGTATTTGGTTTTGTTTTCTTTTTGGTCGGGTGAATTTTTGTCAGAGTGGGACTCCTGTGTGTTGGTGGATC
>NC_050523.1:23123490-23125695 GCF_002922805.2 Oryzias melastigma | reverse complement strand
CTCATTTCTGCAACTGTGTAATGTTCCTCTGTCAAACTCATTTACCTGTTTACCGGGTGGACCCGGTGGCCCTTGTAGTCCTTTTATCCCCTCAAGACCCCGTGGTCCGTTGAGCCCCTGAGCGCCAGGCTTCCCACAGGGTCCTTGGACTCCCTGTTAAGGAGAACAAAAACCCCACAAAAAGTTGATGGGATCTGTTCATTGATTCAAAACATAATTAGACTGACAGTGCTGGGAAAATGCAGGAAAAGGTGAGTAAAATGTGTTGTTTAGGATTTTTTATAAACATGACATTTTGCAAAATATAAACATTTTTATAGGTTCGATTGTCGTTGTTGTCTTGGTAAAGACAAACAGACTTACTGCACTCAAATGACAATTAAAGAGAGTGGGACTTCTTTAAGTTTTGGACCCTGTGGGTTCAATGCTCCTTTTTATATGTGATGAACAAGGAGAACTTTTATTTTTTTTAGCTTATTGTACAAGACCAAACATGCAACAAATAATACAAGATGATGTCTCCTCTGACCTGATCTCCTTTCTTTCCAGGTGGGCCTTCAGTTCCTGTCAGACCGGGGAGACCCTTCAGAAACAGTAGTGGAGATTCAGATGATGATTGTGTCACAAAGTTTTACTCTAAATTCTCAAGAATGTTATTTATTTTTCCCCGCAATAAACTTTCTCACATCAACATCTTAATTTTATTTTTGTCACAGCCACTAAAGTTTTCACTGCTACCTGGCACCCTCAGCTTGCATGAACATTTTTACCCTAATGACTCACCAGGTTGTCTACAATCTAAACATTTTGTGCTGTTCACCTGCGCCGTACAGGTTTGAGCACTTTTCACCCGCAGATCGCTCGTATCCACCCATACGGGCAGTTGTGATGAAGATGTTATATCAATATTGTGATACAGGTAGTGCTGCCACAAACGATTATTTTAATAGTCGACTAATCATTGATTATTTTTTCAGATTAGTCGACTAATCTGGTCATGTGTAAACTGGATGTAAAACACACATCTTAACCATCATTAGCTTTAAACTAAATAAAAATTAGATATACAGCATTACCTGTGATAATACTAGTGTGAATGCTGTAAGCTGAATTTGGCCACTGAAGATGCTAGTGCTGATAGCTAAAAATGTTGAAATTGATAGCTGAAAACACTGAAGTTGATAGCCTGCTAAAATATTAGCTAAATGCCAAATTAACCCACCCACCCAAAAAAAAAAAACAAAGTAAGTCAGCCAAAATAGCTAGCATGCAGCTGAAATATTAGCTTAACTCCAAAATAGCCCAAAAAATTAAAAAAAACTAAGTTAGCCAAAATAGTTAGCATGTAGCTAAAATATTAGCTAAACTCCAAAATACCTTAATAAATACCAAAATTGTCCAAAAATCTAGCAGAATGCCAATTATAACTTTCAACTTTACTACACTCCAGCACCATATAATGTAAAGTAACGACTAATCAACTATTAAATTAGTCGTCAACTATTTTAATAGTCGATTAGTCGTTGATTAGTCGACAGCCCTAGATGCAGAAGAAAGAAGAACCCAGATACTTGTATGGGGTTAAACTTTTTTACACCACTGAAAAGGCAACCTGGGGTCCACTTTGTCCTGGGGGGCCATCACTCCCTGCTGGCCCTGGAAAACCCTGTGGGTTGAGTTTACAGGTAAGTGGTTAAAATGAAGTATGTTAAACAATACATTTCCACTACATGCATGATGTTGTACCTTCTGTCCTCTGTCCCCTGTGACTCCAGCTAACCCAGCATCACCCTGGGGGCCCTGAAGAGATCAATGAGAGAGCCTGTTTTTATGCTTTCCCTGCCACATTCCTTAGCAGCATAAAAACAAAAAGGCAGAGTGTATGTAAAGAAAAACATTGGTCAGTGGCAGGTACCCACTCACTGGGATTCCTGCTGGTCCCTGTGGCCCCTGAGGCCCTGGGGGTCCAATGCTCCCTCTGGGACCAAGTTTGCCTGTTGGACCATTGGGACCTGGAAGACCAGGAGGGCCCTGAAAAGCAGGGAGGGGTTACAACGGTGATTGTATTGCTCTTTTATAAATATATATATATATATATATATATATATATATTAGATTAGATTAGATTCAACTTTATTGTCATTACACATGAACGAGTACAAGGCAACGAAATGCAGTTTGGCATCCAACCAGAAGTGCAATAGG
>NC_050523.1:23113490-23123353 GCF_002922805.2 Oryzias melastigma | reverse complement strand
TCTGCCTGTATCCCACACTCCATGGAAGGGGTCTTCTATTTTTTTTTTGGTTGGAGTAACACACAGTATTAGCTGGACTGGAAAACTTACCAGTGGGCCCTCAATCCCCTTCAGCCCGTCATCACCAGGTCGCCCCTGAGGAAAACAAAACTTATAACAACTATAGTTTATATGGAGTAAACCAAGACCCTAATATGCCTAGATTTTTAGATAAGTCCTTTTTGTTACCTCTGTTTCATTTGTATGGAAACATACAAAAGCAAAACCAAAAAGGGACATCACTCTTTTGCATGAATGCAAATAGAAACCAGGAATTCATCTCTCACCTGAGGTCCTCGGGGCCCAGTCTCTCCAGGAGGACCTGGGGGGCCCTGGAAAACCCCAAAAGATAAGCTGAGATCCAAAATGTTTGTTACTTGACTAACAAACAAAAGTTACAGAGCCAATACCATGCTAAATCAACATTTTGAGCTTTTAGGTGTATTATACTGTTGATTCCTCACTATAAAGAACCCCAAAGCGGTATTTTGATCCGGTCACGCTTTTCTAAGTAATCCTCGTAAAACCTGCGCTCTGAGCACCAGCCCCTCCCAAAACTCTCCCCTCTCATGAGCTGATGTCGCAGAGTGAGAACAGCCCCTTTTAGGAAGATTCTTTAAATTAGTGTTGACAAATACAGCCTTTTGTCGTAATCAGGGACTTGTGTGATAACAATTAAACCTTTTTCCAGCATTTGTCAATTTGCTCTAAATAGTCGATCTTTCCGCACAGACTACAAACCCTAAATAATATGACCCAGCTCTAATTTCCTGTTTCATCACCGCACATTTGAATAAAGAAATACTCAGAAATTTAAGCCATTTTTTTTCATCATCAGAAAAATCCCACAAGAACGCGCTAAGACTCCAAAAACACAATCTCACTGGAGTGTGTCTTTAAGCAACATCCAGTTTGGGATGAACAAAGCTAAGTCGAGATGAAACGGGTTGTTTGGATTGATGACACTTACAGCAGGTCCTGGTTTTCCAGGAGAACCAGGAAAGCCTCTCAAACCCGGCTCCCCCTAGAACAAAAAGAAGAAACATTTACTGCTGTTTTTTACTTTAAAATGAATGAAGATGTGGTTTAAATAATAATAATAATCCATTTTATTTAGCGTTGCCTCTCAATAAAACAAAGAAAATGAAGTGAAAATAAAACAACAACAAGAATAAAAATACAAGGTCAAATAGGGGAGTTTTAGACTGGTTTAAAAATGAGATGTTGGGGCTTCAGAGTGACTGAATGCTCCGCCTTGGATGGAGGATTTAGATTTAACAGAGCAAAGCAGATTGCGGGAATATTGAAGCATGATTTGAAAAAAATACTTTAAGATCGTGAAATGAGGTCAGTTCCTTAGAGCAGGGGTGTCAAACTCAAACGCTCAAGGGGCCAAAATCCAAAACAAACCTTAGGTCGCGGGCCAAACAGGATAAACATTTAATGAACACCATAAAACTACATTTTTTAAACTTTAAAACCGCAACTTTTTAACATAATCATGAACTAGATATATAGCATTACCTGCGATAATGCTAGTATGAATGCTGTAAGCTGAAATTGGCCACTGAAGATGCTAGGCTGATAGTTGAAGATGCTGAAATTGATAGTTAAAAATGCTGAAGCTAATAGCTGAAAATACTGAAGTTAATAGCTGAAAATCTTGAAGCTGATATTCATCTTAAATATTAGCTAAATGCTAAATTAGCCTAAAAAACAAAAAAACTAAGGGTTAGCTATTATGTAGCTAAAAAAAATGATAAACTTTAAAATATCCTAAAACACTAAAAAAAATCATAAATTAGCCTAAACAGATAGCATGTAAATATTAGCTTAAAAAGAAAAGCCTAAATTAGCCAAAACAGCTAGCATGTAGCTGAAATATTAGCTAAACTCCAAAAAAGCCACAAAAAAAATCTTAGTAAAAGCCAAAATAGTCCAAAAAACTAGCAGAACGCCAATTTTTAAAACTTTAAACTGTTACTTTTACCATAAATATGAATAATAAAAAGGCAGGAACACTATTCAAAAAAAATAAAAAATAAATAAACTTTAAATAAGTTTCAATATTTTACTTTCCATAAAATTATATTTTGTTCAAATTATACAAGTTAGAAATAAGCGCAAGATAACATTGGGCCATTAACAACAATAAAATTAAATGATCTGGAGGGCCGGATAGAATTACCTAGAGGGCCGGATCCGGCCCCCGGGCCTTGACTTTGACCAATGTGCTTTAGAGGAAGGGTGTTCCACTCTAGACTTCAAGGGCTGCTGTCTTACATGTCTTTAAAACTAACCTCCCACTGAATTTTCTTATTGGCAGAACACACCTGGCCCACGTAATCAGCAGCATGTAGGATTGGTTTATTTCAAAAACCTTTAGAGCCGAATTACGATTTTCCAAAATGCTCTGCAAACATTTTGGAAGTCTCTGTCTCAAAAAAAAAAAAAAAAAAATCTTTATGTTTGGATGCAAGAAAGAAAAAAGCAGCAGGAACAACTTACCCTGCTTCCTGTGAAGCCCGGGAGTCCACGCATGCCCACGTTACCCTGAATGCCCTGATGGCCAGGAAAAGCAGAAACACATGTTCACAGGGAATACTGGAGACTGAAATGTTGAAACGTCTATCAGAAAAACAGAAATGGCACTTCAGATACTGTAAAAACACAAGATTTAGCATGATAGTGTATTAGTTTAAGTTTGGAAGCTACAAAAGCATTTTAAAAGATCATTTTTTATGATATTTGTGCCACCACATTGAGAACTAAGGTCACAGTTTTCAGACAAAAAAATTGGCTGTTTGATGGCACAAATATGTGCTCAGTTGTGAACACAAAATCAAAGATATGGAGAAAGCCAGATGTGAGACAACTTTTGTGTTGCAACTGCAGAAATGTACTTTGAAAACAAAGAAAAAGAGTTTGAAAGCAACGTTTTAATAGTTTCATTTGCTACTTATAACATCATTTTTAAAGGGTAACTAAACTCAAAATCAACTTTTTTTTAGCTGTTTATCTCTATGAATGGGGCTTTAAAAGTGCTGTGTGTTACAGTTGAATTTTGTGATTGGTCAACTGGGTCATTTTTTCAAATTTGGGCTGAGAGTGGAGTCAGCCTCCAACTGTTCGGTTGTGTTACCCTTTAAAACTGAACATTTTGATTGCAATTTAAGACATTTCAATTTCATAACTGTGACTTTGGTTCTCAATGTGGTGGCACAAATACCACTTCATACTTTTTTTTTTCCTGAATTACACAAACATTACAATCCATTCAGAACAGTAACACTTGGAGGGCATTATTGTGCAAAAGCATGTTCTCATGAATCACTTACATACATGCCAACTGGGCCCTGTGGTCCTTCCAAGCCAGGCTTCCCTAAAAAGCCCTGGAAACAACAAACCCTCCATAAAACAACTGTACAAACATACATCATAGTCTGGTGTATACATGCTCAAACCTTCTGTCCTGGGGAGCCTGGTTGACCTGGGGCCCCTATTCGTCCTTGTGGGCCCTGTTGGATTTAAAGGACAGTGACTGCAAAAGCTAAAGTACCAACCAGTGTCATGTTTGTTTTGGGGGGTTGGATGCATAAAGATGTGTTAAATTAGCTTCCTAAACTTGTGAAAACACCTTGATTTGTGCCTGAGTGAAAAGCAGCAGTTCTGTCTGTGCTGAAAAACTCCTCAGATTTGAGGAAAACCATGTGAGATTTCAGAAAACGATCGTCACATCAGAATAAAACACCTTATGTAACTGCATACAACATTACATTTACATTTAATTTAAATTCATTTCCCAGACACTACAAGTGTAAAATGAACAAAAACACACCTGTGAACCTGGTGAACCCTCAATTCCTCTCTCCCCAGCAATTCCTTCAAATCCCTAAAAAAGGAGGAAAAATTTGTCAGAAGTTTGAGGAAAATATTTCAGCCCTCCAGTGTTTATGTTCTTTGATTTACTGTAACTTTTCTCCTTCAGAATCTGCTGGAATTATCGTGTTAACGGTTGAAAAGTTACAGTATGTTAAAGACTTTGTGTTGAAGCATCACCAGCGTTAAAGGGTTAAAACACCAGACGTACAGCAGAAGTTTGATATCCTGATCCACTGCTAAGATTTTTTTTCAGCAATTTCTAAAATGTTTTGCTAATTTTAGAAAATTATTATTTATTTTGGAATAAAAAGTGAAAAAGCTTTACAGTCTTTAAGTTTTTTCGTTAAGAATGGGAGACATAAGGCACACTTCACACCTTTTATTATTCAAAAACATGTTTCTGGAAAACTTAAGAAGGTTATTGTGGAGCAAAAACAAACAAATAAATAAATATAGAATGTTCTCAGGAATCAGTGCTCTGTCTCCCCCTTTGGTCGTCTCCAGACTGCTGACTGCACTACATCTCCCATCAACCCTAGCACACACTTCCTGGATACCGCTCAGCTGTCTCTGATTTGCCAATACCCCACAGGACACTTAAACACTGCACAGAGGCTCGCTCAGTGTGAAGTATTGTTTGTGCCACTCAGCCTGCATTACTGAGCGTTTCTACCTGGACCTGATCTACTGTTTACCTGACCCTGCTTTTACTCTGTTTGCCTGCTGTCTGCACTGGCCCTCGTCTGGACCCTGACTACTCTAGTACTCTCTTCTTGGATGATCCCATCCTCGTGATTGACCTCTGCCTGTCTGACACGGATCAAGCTCTGTGGACTTTTGGCTGTGCTTAGTTCCTGCTGAACGTGGAACCAGATGTCTGCCTGTTTGTGACAAATGAGACAAATATATTTTATGAAGAGTAAAATATTGAAAGTTATTTAGGGTTTAAGTTGATTTATTCTGGAATAATATTCCTGCATTTTTATTATTCATAATTATGTTAAAAAGTTACAGTTTTAAAAATTAGGGTTCTGCTAGCTTTTTGAACTATTTTTCATTTACTAAGATTTTAAAGGCTGTTTTGAAGTTAAGCTAATATTTCAGCTGCATGCTAGCTGTTTCGGCTAATTTAGGCTTTTCAGTTTTTTAGACTATTTTGGAGTTTAGCTAATGTTTCACTTACATGATAGCAGTTTTGACCCCAAGTTTTTTTTTTTTTTAGTATTTTAGGCTATTTAATGTATGTCATTTGGCATTTAGCTGTTTAGTTAGCTTTCAGCTTTAGCATTTTCAGCTATTCACATCTGCATTATCAGCTATTGGCTTCAGCGTTTACAGCTATCAGCTTCAGTGTTTTAGCTATCAATTTCAGCATCTTCAGTGGCCAAATTCAGCTTACAGCAGGTAATGCTATAAATCTAGTTCATAATTATGTTAAAAAGTTACTGTTTTAAAGTTTTAAAAATATAGTTTTATAGTGTTGAATAAATGTTTCTCCTGTTTGACCTGAGACCTAAGGTGTGTTTTGGATTTTGGCCCCTTGTGTGATTGAGTTTGATACACCTGATGTAGAGCAATGATGTATAGGCCACCCCTCTCAATAGGCTCCAATGACCTCCACGGACCAAATGCACAGGACTAAGAGGGAATAGAAGATGAACGCTTGGAATTTGATTCAAAAACCTTACCAATTTGCCTCTTAAGATGACTGTAATTTGCATTCCACTGGTTTAGCTTATTTTCATAACTTTTCACAGTTGTATGAGCTCAGCAGCCTGTTTTCAGTGGGGATTCCTGGACAAAGAGGACAGTTTGACAGTTGGTGAAGTGAGGCTGCAGGGCTTTTTGGCTCTCATTGTCACATCTATTGTGTGGTCATGCAGATGATTAATGGGAGGAATGTACACAATCACGCAGAACTGAAGACTAGAATGGAATCTGGTAATTTAGCAAAAGCATATAATCAGTCGGTGATTTATGAAAGAGAATTAGACACACCCAAGACCGTAAAATATGGGCTTATGTTTGTCTATGTCGACAGTTTTACACATGACATTGCTTTTGTTTATGTAGGTGTTGGACTCTTTGTGTAAGAGTTACAGTACAGCTGGGATACTATTTTTGGTTAGTATTAGCATGGTTCAGATTAGTTGAAGTGCATTAGAGGGAAGAGTAGTCTTCATGGGCACGAGGATCCAGCTGTCCACAGACTGCAGGTTAGAGCTGCAGTACTGTTACTCTGTCTAAGGAAACTTGTGACGTGTCAGAAAGAAACCCCAACCCCATCTTCTCAAGTTTGAAGAACCCCAGACCCTATTTGGGGTGGCTGTGGTGTAGAGGTGGAGCAATCGACATACAGGCATGGCCTCGTTGACAATGCCTTGACAGATCAAAAGTCAATTAACGCGAGTTTGATCACAAGAAACAAAACTTAAACTGACAAGTTCTGTTAGAGGAGCAGCAACAAAGAGAAAAACCTAAAACAGCTCACTGGTCCTAAAAATCAACACAGTTTATGTTGGGAACGGGCATAAAGGAGAGAATAGCTTCAATATTTTGTTAATTATCCAGCCTACCTCCACCCCATGACCTTTCCAACGTATTATGGGTGCCCAGCCTATCTCAGTGAGATTGAGAGTCAAACTTCCAGCACAAAACCTGTCAAACATCACGAATAGCATTCAAATGTCTTCATCCTCAGAATCTGAGTACAACATCCGGATAAGCTTTATAGCTTTTTAAACCAGATAGAATAGTGTTGACCGGATGCTGGACGGTGGCAGAGGCATTATGCATGCCGAACAGCATGACGTAGTACTGCAGGAAGGCGTCAGGTTTAATGACAGCAGAAATTCACTGAGCATAAAGACTCAGCAGCACCTGGCAATAGACTTACCGGTAAGCGGTCAGGTTTGTGATATACTCACTGAAGTTTTATAGACAATCTTCAACTCAAGACAAAGGAAAACAAACTGTTTAATTAGCAGAAAATCGGTGAAAAACCCCTTGAAAGCCATCCGATCTAACTGCCAACAGGCAGAAACGAAAAGAATTCACAGCACCAGTCTACTATCACCACTCAAATGGTTCACCCGTCACCGGTATCCAAGCATACAGAGGTTCAGAAGTATTTGTTTGGTAAGGGTTTTTCTGACAAACAGGACAAGAAGCACTAAGATTTTGGACATCAGGCTCCCCAGAATGTGATCAAATGTTTCTTAAACTCTCAACTAACCGACCGGTTAGAGGTTATTTTGCAGCAGCACCAATATGTCCATTTTAGACTTGATAATCTGAGCTACAGTATCCCATAATTTTTCCATGTGTATTTATATGACCACTTCTGCCAAAATCCTCTCCCGCCTAAGGAGTCCTATATGTCCTTCTTAGGTTTTTAACGAGTTGCTAACAAGATTGGGAGTTGTAAATACGCTAACATGTAGCGATGTCGGACTGTTTCCTTTAATGTGTTACTAACAAGGTTGAGAGTTAGCGTTGAAGTCATAGTAATCCTTGTTTTAGTGGTATCCGTCTGTCTGTTTTACTTGTTACAAGGAAGGTTGGGTGTTACAGGCATACGCTAACACAGCTAACGCTTCTAACGTGGCTAACGTGTAGCGTGTTACAAAGAAGTTCTTGAAGTACTGTGAACAAAGTTAATGAAGTCTGACTGATGGACTTATCTCCACTGCTGTCGTGTGATTAATTTTTGTGCGATTAATTAATCGTGATTAATTAATCTAATTAATCGATTTTAATCACAATAACTTCTAACCAAACAATTGCAGTGAACTACCCAATTTTAAGGTATTTTATTTAAGTTTGTGACATTGTGGTGCAGTAAAAGATCAAAACTAAAAAGGTGGATTTTTTTTTTTTAAATCATGAAAGACTTTGACACCACTTATTGGTATTTTTCCTAAAAAATCTTGAAAAAGAAAAAAAAAAAAGAAAACATCAAGTCTAGAGTCTCTAATTTACCACATCAAAAAGTAGTACACTTTTCTGAGCAATCCAAAAAATATTGAACACAAACTTCTTATCAATACTATAATTCAAATGTTGATATGGCTTACTCCACAGTTTATCACAGCAGCAAGACAGTAGAAAAGATATGAGAGTGATTTTATAGTTTCTTTTAACCTGTTTGGGTGAATTTGATCATTTTAAAGATTGGGATGACTAAATTCTGTTTTATCTCTGATTAAATCTGAGTATTAAGAAATAAAGTGAAAAGTTGAGCCACAGGAATGGCATCATGACCTTAAGGTCCACCGGGGGCCTGCGATCTTACCGTTGGTCCTTTACTGCCAGGACCTCCATCTGGACCTGGTGGACCCTGAAAAAGCAAAGGGCAGATGGATGTTTAGATGTTGATCTTTCCTTCACTTAATGATATTTTTTTCAAGAACAAAAATTTTTACTCTTTTAGCAGCAATAAAAAATGAATTTCCTGCAAAAATGCACCTGAATGCTAACAGCAAAAGCTAAATACAAACATGTTAAGGATGCTTTATCACTACAAGACATAGACGAGTGGAAACACCTGACAAAACTTCAACAAAGCTTTAAAAGCTCTTTAAAGATGCAGGAATCTAATATAAGTTACAGATGCTGTCAAGTCATGCAGTGCTGCAAATGATACGATAGCTGCTAAAAATGCTAAATTAGCCGAGTACATTTTTGCTTTTCTTATTTTGAATAAATTAAACTCTGAGGACTAAAAGAATCCTTAAGCCTAAGTGTATTGACACATACCTCATTTTAGGTGTTAATCAAAGATTTGCAGTTGCAAAAATGTGAGCAACATGATTCATAAACAGGATGCACAAAAAGTTATTTAACAAGCAAAGTTCCTGCAAAGAATTCATTTTCAATTCAGTGTGGAGAAACTAATGAAATATAACCTGCAAATGTAAAAACCAAAAAGAATTTAAATTACCCAAATACAATTAAATAAGGCAAATGCCTTTGCTCCAAATTGATTAACATTTTTAGCTAAAATTATGATGACTTTTACAGCACTTAACTAGCATAAATAAAGCTTTCAGACGGCCTTGTATTTCAAAATCTGGAACCAAATCATGAAGCAGGAATCTCCAAAGAGGCTTTGATTAAAAAAAAAGGAACAGAGGAATAAAAAAAGGATCTGTTGTTACTCAGTAAGTGAGTTTGGGAAAAAGCCCAAAATTGTGAGCATTGCGTGAGCACTGAAACCAAAACATTTATAAAACTGCACCTATAACTTCCTTACTGTCAGACTACGAGCATCTCAGATCATGTGGAGATCATGAATTCACACAGGAATAATATAAGAAAGGACGTTATGGAACGATGGGAGGGATGAGTAAATTGAAATGTACACATAGTGAATACATACACATTTGTTCAAAAAGATTAGCACACACATAAGCACACACACACAGTTCTTTCAGTTGATGGGATTGAAATATGATAGAATGGGAACCTGTGTACCAGGCTTTCCTTCTGCTCCCTGTGGTCCAGGCAGTCCTTGTAAGCCCTGCAAACACACGCGTGTAAAACATTAGAGTTCAATAGCTTGTAGATGTGTTACGCTGCACTCCTGAATCCTGTTTTTACAGCTTTTGTTTGTGAATCTGCAAAAGATATGAGAACCACATTCTACGAGGGCTCATAACCACATATTTCATTCAAGTCAGGCTGGATCCATGCTTTCATGTTGTTGATGCCAAACCATCTGAATGCAGCAGAAATGAGAATCATCAGAACAGTCAATGTTTTTCAGTTTTGGTGAGTCTGAGTGAATTATAGCCTCAGTTTCCAAGACATTTCTGTCCACAGAACTGCTGCTCACTGAATATTTTCTCTTTTTCTCACCATTCTCTGTAAACCAGGGGTCTCAAACTCAAATCAGCCGGGGGCCGCTGGAGACAGAATCTAGTTGAGGCCGGGCCGCATCA
>NC_050523.1:23102918-23111769 GCF_002922805.2 Oryzias melastigma | reverse complement strand
AGCATATGAAGTTCCTAAGCACAGCGCTTTGTGACATTTCTATTTCTTCTCCTGCTACAGCAGAGCTGAATGTGAACTCCAACACAGAAGATGAGCTCTGGCCTCTGTGGGAATATTCACTGACCTTCAACCCCATGGTGCCTTTCTTCCCCTGAAGACCACTTTCACCATCAAGTCCCTGAGTGAAAAAACACAAAATCCTTCAGATTGTATCAGAAATTACCTGCACCAGGTAGTCAAATTTTTCATGAAAGGAAAAAAAGGATAAAAAGTTCCTTGAAATCAAATTTCAAAAATGTGTTTCATGATCAAAACTTTGTTTATTTTATTTTTTACTGATTTTAGTTCATATTCACAGAGTTCTAAAATCAATAATTATTATTATTATTATTTTGAATGCCATCACAAATACAACACATAAAATTAATATGTTAGAACTAAACATGGAGAAGCTGCATTCAGCTTCTCTGCAACACAGATCTGGAATAGACTTCCAGAAAACCTTAGATTTGCTGAAACACTCAGTGTATTTAAATCCAGGTTAAAGACTCACCTGTTCTTAGTTGCATTTGATTAATATTTATTCAAAAGTTTACGTCCGCACTTTTTATCTATGCTTGTTTTAAATTAAAATCTTTTTACTTTCTTTTAATTTTATTTTAATGATCACATTTTTACTATTTCTTTTGATTGTTTCTTTTAATGTTTTATGTAAAGCACTTTGAATTGTCTCTGTACATGAAATGTGCTATACAAATAAACTTGTCTTGCCTTGCCTAATAGAGATTTGCCAAAAAAGCTCACACTTTCAAAATTCAAATGGGTTTTGTTCTTTGCTAAAAGCAATTTCCAGATAAAGATTAAAACAAATAGCTATTGTTTTACATTAAACTGTAAAGAAACTTGTAATATTAAAAATAATAATGTAATAATTAGAAATGTTGGATTACCCACAATAATGCTAGTGTGAATGCTTTTTGCTGAATGTGGTTGCTTAATATCCTGAAGCTGTTCGCTAAAGATGGTTAAAGGACTTAAAGTTTCAGAAATTGCAGAATGTGCACAAAGAAGTTGAAGATTTTTGTAAAAACAAAAAATGCAAAAAAATGTAAAAATGCATAAAATGTATGGACTTTGAATTCACTCAAAGCCTCAGTAGATGTCAAATTAGCTTAAAAAGTGAACACATTGCTAAAATATTAGCTTAACTAGGAATTAGCCCAATTAACCTCAGTAGATGCCAAATTAGCCAAGAAAAGCTAGGATGTTTCTAAAATACTAGCTTAACTCAGAATTATCCAAGAAGCCTCAGCACATGCCAAATTAGCCAATAAAAGCTAACACATTGCTAAAACATTAGCTTAACTCAGAATTAACCAAAAAACCTCAGTAGATGCCAAATTGGCAAGATGAGCTAGCGTGTTGCTAAAATACTAGCTTAACTCAGAACTATCCAAGAAGCCTCAGCACATGCCAAATTAGTCAAGAAAAGCTAACACATTGCTAAAACATTAGCTTAACTCAGAAATAGCCCCAAAAAACTTTGCTGAATTAGCCAAGAAAAGTTAGCATGTTGCTAAAATACTAGCTGAACTCAGAATTAAAAAAAAACCTCAGAAATTGCCAAATCAGCCAAAAAAGCTAGCATGTTGCTAAAATATTACCTTAACTCAGAATTACAAAAAAAAAAAAAAAAACCCTCAGTAGTTGCCAAATTAGCCAAGATGAGCTAGCATGTTGCTAAAATACTAGCTTGCTCAACCAACCATGGGTCCATATCTTTTTGTTTTCATTTTGCACTTGTACTTGACTGTATACCTCGCTGCCTCGGGGGCCAGGAGGGCCGCTGACTCCTGAAAAACCTGGCAGACCGATGAGACCCCTTTCTCCTTGAGGACCCCGAATACCCGTGGCTCCCTGGAAACCCTGAACCAGAAAAACAGACATTCTTATGTTATTTCTTAGATGTCTAAACAGACAGCAAATATTCAATTTGAAAAACATTTTGGTTTAACATATTTGTTTAATATTTTAAAATAAAATTAACTAAAGAAAAACATAATTTAAATATGTTGTAAGAAGAATTATGTTTTTTTAAAGGTTTGATTTATGAATACAATAATTTCCTGGAATATTTATTGCAATAATAACAGCTTACATCAGGGAGTAAAACTCAAATACACAGGGGGCCAAAATCCAAAACACATCAGGTCACGGGCCAAATACGATAAACATTTTTTAACACACCAAAACTAAATTTTAAAACTTTAAAAATGTAACTTTAACATAAATATGAGTAAAAACAGACTGTAATATTATTCTAGAATAAATCAATTTAAACCCTAAATAACTTTCAATATTTTACTCTCCATAAAAATATATTTTGCCAAAATCATACGAGTTAGAAATAAACACAAAATAACATTAGACCATTAATAAAAATAAAGAAAATGATGTGGAGGGTCGAATAGAATTACCCAGCAGGCCGTATCCGGCCCCCGGGCCTTGACTTTGACTCATGTGACTTACATAAATATAGATATAGTGAATATTTATTAATTTCAATCAGCCAAAATGAACTCAGACTTGGTGTTTTGAGATTGTGGCTCCATGTAGACAGCTGCTTTCAAATATTGCTATGAGAAGCAGTTTTTCCAAAAAACCTTTAAGCAGGAAGTCATTTTCAGTTTTTTCCAGAGTTATTAATCAAATTCCTACTTTGTCCCCTTTGAATCCTGGATCTCCTTTGTCCCCATCCGCTCCTCTTTTTCCCTGTTAACAAGAAAATGGTGTAAATACTGAGAGGGCCAAATGATGGAAAAACATTTGTGAAGCTTGGAAAGATTACACACGGTCGCTCCTGGAAAACCCGCATGACCACGACTCCCCCTTTCACCCTGCATGAGAAGGAGAGCAGAGATGATCAAAACATCCCAGCCATGAATAAAAGGTAAAAATAACAAATACAATAAATGGAGGAATTTGTGACTCCTAAAACTGAAAATGTAATCAAACAGAATCTAATCAGCAGGAATATCGTGCAGAATGATCACAGGCTTAAGAGTGAAGGAAACTGTCAACTCTCTGCCGGCAGAGGGCGCTGTAGTGCTTCCATGATGGGGGCTTGAGTGCACTGCAGTCTGAACTGTAAAAAACAGCTCCCCCTTTGGTCTTCCTGACTCCCTGGAGCTCCTTGCTCAGAGGAAGGAGCTCAGAGAGGGACAGGAGGCTGAGATGGAACCTACCATGGGCCCTTCGAAGCCAGGATCCCCCCGTGCCCCCATCGGCCCCACAGGCCCCTGATTCAAAAAAGAAGCAATCATTACAGATCAGACAATATGATGCATGTTTGTCTTCATAATTCAGTTTCACAATTTAAACTTGTAAACTTACAGGATCTCCTTTAGCTCCTGGAGCCCCCGTTCTTCCAGGGTACCCCTGTTAATGAGTGTAGACAGGCATCAACCTTAAGCAATATTCCACTGGCAGTAAAGTGATTGAACTGGCCATTTATTTTTTGCAGCACTTAAAAACTCAATCACATATTCCGCGATTTCAGCAATCTTGGTATCAAAATGTTCAGCTAGTATTTAAAAACGTTATAGTTTTTGAAATATTGACCAAAACATACCCCATAGAAAATGAATGAGAATTTGATCAAATCCTTCAAAAACTTTGTGAAAATATTTAAAATGTTCGGCAACTACAGGATTTTTAGGGCAATTTGAAATTCAGCTTTTAATTTAGAACCATGCTAGCTGTTTTTGGCTGATTTTTTTAGACTTTTGTTTTAAAAGTGCTTAGGCAAATTTAGATTTGACTAATACCTTAGGATTATAGTAGGTGTTTTGGCAAAATTTGATATTTTTCCAGATTTTTGGTTAATTTAGCATTTAGCTAATATTTTAGCAAGCTTTCAGCTTGAGCATTTTTAGCTATCAGTTTCAATACTTTTAGCTAGCAGTTTCAACTTTTTTAGCTATTAGTTTCAGCATTTTTACCAATCAGGATGAGCATTTTTACCTATCAGCTTCAACATGATTAGCTATTAGTTTCAGCATTTTTAGCTATCAGTTTCAACTTTTTTAGCTATCAGTTTCAACATTTTTAGATTCAGTTTCAGCGTTTTCAGCCATAATTTTCACAGTTTTCAGTTATCGGCTTGAGGATATTTTAGCAATCTGTTTCAGCCTTTTTAGCTATCAATTTCAACATTTTTAGCTTTCATTTTCAGTGTTTTCAGCCATAATTTTCAGCATAATTTTCATCGGTATGAGCAATTTTCTTTATAAGTTTCAGTATTTTTAGCCATCAGTTTCAACATTTTTAGCCATCAGTTTCAGCGTTTTCAGCTATCAGCTTGAGGATTTTTAGCTATCAGTTTAGAATTTTTAGCTATCAGCTCAAGCATCTTTAGCATTCAGACTTGCATTATCAGAGGTACTGTTATCTATTTCTCTCTGCCATTATTTCTCCATCGATACTCACTTGTGGCCCTCTGCGCCCTGGAGGTCCAATCTGTCCCTCTAAACCTGGAGGCCCCTGGTGTAAAGAATAGACAGGTAAGGCCCGCTTCGTCAGACACTTTCAGAACCTGTCCAAGTTATACTATAAACACGTGCATACCTGAGGGCCCTGGGGGCCCCCGCTGCCAGCTGGCCCCATGTCCCCCTGAAGGAAAGATTGAATTTCATAAACAAACCTGACAAATTTGTCAGAATAT
Source organism: Oryzias melastigma (assembly GCF_002922805.2). NCBI lineage: Eukaryota > Metazoa > Chordata > Actinopteri > Beloniformes > Adrianichthyidae > Oryzias > Oryzias melastigma. The sequence continues at coordinate 23,107,046 of NC_050523.1, read as the reverse complement.
TCAGCTTCATGTTTATGAAATCTGAGAATGAAAGCATGAAGCAGGTTTATTGGCGTCTCTTTGGTCTGAGTGTGGCTGAAGGCTAAAAAGGATCCTTGGGGACGGAGGAATGTAAACATTCAACTTTGTTAGGGTCAAGGCCACAAATGGAAATAGTTCATATTATGGACTCATGCATACCCTTGAGCCGTTAACTCCCTGAGCGCCGACTCGCCCGGTCAGTCCCGGAGCCCCCTGAAACACACCAACCCCCAAGTGTTAATGCAGATCCACATAGAGGAAACATGGAAGTTCTGGTTTTTAAATGTCCTTACCGGAAGCCCTGGCAGACCTGGGGGGCCGTCCAGTCCACTCTCCCCCTGAAGATGAGCGTGAATAAATGACTTAACCCTTTAAGTGTCACAGGTGATGCTTGAACAAAAAATCTTTAACATACTGAAACTTTTAAACACGATCATCGTAATTGCAGTAGATTTTCTACTGCAATTACGATGATCGTGTTAACAATTAAAAGGTTACAGTAAATCAAAGAACATAAAACTGGAGCTCCGGTGTTAAAGCGTTAAACTCTCACAGAGAACAAAGCGTCTTGATTAGCAAGTCAATAAATATTGTCTATTGTTGAGCTTTTTTACTGCGACTGCAAAGACTTTATGATCACTGCTAATAATGACAGAGGGAGAGAAGTATTTGCCCCCTCTGCTCTGACTGTGGCGGCATCTGGAACGCTTTGATCTCCAGAGAAAACCGTTTATACGGTTACATCTCTGTTAGTAAGAAGTTAAAGGAAAAGAGGAGTGGACCAGTGGTCCTCCATGGCACCGGTCCATGGATTACTTTACAGAAAAAAGAAATAACTACATGCGCTAACTTAGATTGTTTCCAGTTAGTGCATTTTCTGATCCTGAATAGAGTTTTATTTTGAAAAACTTTCAGATTCTCTTCACATCTGTGTTGGTCACATGACATAAAACGACTAACTGGATTGCTAAGCTAGTAGCCCAAAGCTAACAACAAAAACCAAAGGGTAAAATGTATTTGGAAAGTTTCTTCAGGGAGAAAAGAGCTAGTGAGGAAACTCAAGAAGAGCCTTCGACTTCTAAAAAACTACAAACATGCTATTTTCAGACAAAACCGGGAGTTTTCCTCGACATACTGATTAGTTGTTTTCATGTACCATGTAGTTGTGTCTAATACGTGGGGACAGACTCTCGACTGTTTCACACCCAGATGATAAATGATGGATTTTTGTCTATATTATATTTAGAAAATACCAGTTTTACGAAATTTGTATCATTTTATTTTGCTTTTTTTATACATCACAACTTAAAAGTCTGACAAAGCTTAAGCTAGCGTTAGCCTCGACGCTAACGTTAAAGGCAAATTTTTCCCCACAAAGTTCAAACAGCCGCAAATATTTTACAGAGAATCAAATAAAGTTGTGATTTGTGGAAACTTGTAAAACTAACATTTGAGATTTTTTGTAAAACAATTGAATTAGGTAGGCATCTGTTCAGAAACTTTAGCACAGAAAATGTTCCTTTGTGTTGAAAAAAATACCCAATGAATGAGGATTTATGTAAAGACTAAATATGATCAATCTTTTGTCCTAAAAGATAATCGGATTGAGGATTAAAAAGGTATTATGAAAAAAAAAATGTTCAAAGAAACAACTTCTACAAATTAGCAATTTTGTTCTATTGAATTTTCACCATCTGACTAAAAACTATCTACTGATATTTTTAGCCTTTTTTAAACAAAATCTCTTTATTTATTTTTCAGAAACTGGAAGCTTAAAAATGTCAAATTCTGCCTTGTTTGGCCCGGTCCGTGGAAATATTGTATAATTCAATATAATTTAATTTCATCTGCTAATTTAATACAACCTGCTTCAACCTGACGTGCTGTATTAGTTTGCTTTAACCTCTCACCTGCAGCATGTTCGTAACAAAATGTGCATGACACTTTTTGTCACCGTGGAGTCTGTCCAGATTTGCCAGTTTTTTTGCCCGTAATGGCAGATTTAGCAAAGGAATTCATAACAGGTTTTAAGAGTTTTGACTTGAAGCTACGGCTAAAGACCTGAGACCTGACTTGGACTCACAAAAGAGATATTCCCTGTCTGATACTCACATCAGGACCCAGGGGCCCCTCTGCCCCAGTCCCACCACGGAATCCAGGAGGGCCCTGTAATACACAGAACTCGTGTCAGTAATTACAGTTAGGACTTAATAAACTGTTGTTTTGAAGTTGTTTAAATTGTAAAAGGACAGATGTTAACTTTTCTCTAAAGTTCAGAGAACACTTCAACAATTAATCAGAAACATTGTAGCTTTTTCTCACACCAGTTTTTTGTTATTATCTTACAGACATAAAAAAGACACAGAATATTTAGAGAAACAAGAGGATTTTCTTAAACTCACAGAAAGGCCGACAGCTCCAGGGGGGCCAGGCAAACCTCTGGGTCCCTGTAAAGAAAAAAAACACAAAAAACTCTCTTATCTAACAGAAAAAAAAGGAAAAGTTGTCCATAGAGGCTGATGTTTTATGGATGCTTTTGTTTTTCTGATCACATTTTCTCAATATCCTAAAGAGATCATCAAAATCTTTATGTTATTGTTTGTCTATATTCTAGCATAATTTGTTGCTATTTTTGCAAAATATGTATAGAGAGAATGAACTTTAAGGTTCTTGTTTTTTTTTCTTACAATATTTTTTGTTATTTTAAAGTGTTAAATTTAAATACACAATATTGCAGACTAGGTTTACATTCTGCAATTACATCATTTAGCAAAAAATAAAAAATAAAAATAAGAAAACTTACTGATTTAAGAACACAACAATAATTATTTTAAACATATTTTTTAAACACGCTTTCTCAAACCTCTTTGGACTTTCTGAGGTCTTCAGTTAAAGTGGAGCATGGGTTATCCACTATAAACTTTAGTGCAGAGCTCACTCTAATAAATGTGACCTCAGAAACAGGCAGATGAGCTCAGGAGTCAAAGGGTTAAACATCAGAAATGACGGAGGAATAAAGGTATGAAGGACTACCTTCTCACCGCGTTCTCCAGTCTCTCCTTTTGGACCCTGCAGACCCAAGAATCCCTGCAAACAGACACAGTTGTGATAGTTTTGACCAGCTCCTACCCTTTGTCTTGTGCCAGGCTGTGTCGTGTGATAGCAAAACTAGGTGAAAACCTCTGGGCTCCAAGCCACCAGGGGGCCCCAAAGCTGCATGGTCAGCCTTTGTATCTGTAGCTATGTCCTGTGTGTGTTACACTCTTTATATGCTTAAGAATAAAAGTTAGTTAAAAAAGTGAGTTTTTTTTTTTAAAAAGCAGTGGCTGATATTTATTAGGTCTTTGAACCATACTGTCACACAGTTAGTAACGTAGCGTGCCAGCGAGACCCTCAGGTATCAGATATTGACAGTTACCATTCATTCCCATGAGCCAGAGGAATTGAAAAAACAAGCACTGTTGTGACATGGCATCAAACAGGAGTTATCCCAGTGGTGTTAAAAAACTCGAGAAAAAGAAAACTGGTGAAGACAAATGACCAAAGGAAAAAGGTAAGATATATGTTAATGATCACTGCCAGCAAAGCCAAGTGGCCCCCATGTGGCAGAAAATGTGGGCCCCGACTGGGTTTGTCCATAGTTTCCATGGTGCCCCCACCTGTGTTTGCCCACATTGGCTTGAGTGGGCTCTCAATGAGTTGGCTCGCTACGCTAGCCAGCCTCCTGGCGTACAGCGGAGCTCGCTAGCTTGATACAGCAGATCTCGCTAGCACAATACAGTGGATCTCGCCAGACGGCTACAGCGGAGCTCACTAGCTTGATACATCAGAGCTCGTTAGATCGCTTCATCTTGTTAGCATGCTAAGGCGTCCACCGGGAGGCTGGCTGGGGTAGTGAGCTAACGCCGGAGTCACACAGGACGCGATAGCGCCGCGAAGCGGCGCGGAATGGCGTGCGCTTCCATTCGGCGCCCATGTTAACCTATGGCGTCGGTCACACCAGGCACGGAGCGACGCGTAGCGGCGCGGAGGGTCCGCGCGGTGCAGCGCAACGTTTCGGCGTCTGGCCTATTTCTTCCGCGAGACGCGAGCGCTCCGCGTCAATAC
>NC_050523.1:23088541-23101865 GCF_002922805.2 Oryzias melastigma | reverse complement strand
GTGGCAGAAAATGTGGGCCCCGACTGGGTTTGTCCATAGTTTCCATGGTGCCCCCACCTGTGTTTGCCCACATTGGCTTGAGTGGGCTTTCAATGAGTTGGCTCACTACGCTAGCCAGCCTCCTGGCGTACAGCGGAGCTCGCTAGCTGGCTACAGCAGCTCTCATTAGCTTGATACAGCAGATCTCGCTAGCACAATACAGTGGATCTCGCCAGACGGCTACAGCGGAGCTCGCTAGCTTGATACATCAGAGCTCGTTAGATCGCTTCATCTTGCTAGCATGCTAAGCCGTCCACCAGGAGGCTGGCTAGGGTAGTGAGCTAACACACTGAGTGCCCATGTAAGCAAATGTGGGCATCACAGGTGGGGGCACCACAGAAACTAACCCAATTGGGGAACTCATTTTCTGCCCACTTTTAAACCATATGGGGCCCACTCGGCCTTGCTGGCTGAGAGGTGGGCAATAGAGGTTCAGCTGAAACAATTTATCCACAGAGTTTGCTGTCCTGCCAAATACTAACCAAGTGTCAGATATCAGTACTGCCTAAAATCCCAGAAGTTTTCAGACCATTGATTGAACATGAGAACTGGACTGAGTGAGTGTGATGTCATTCATGAAAAGTGGTTTACTTCCTTCTCCAACCAAATGAAGTCAAATCAGTCAGCATTACTTTTTGCAAAACGGACGCTGCTATATTGGAGCCACACGACATCAAGATACAGTGATTGGTTTCCATGAGAACCACTCTAACTAATCAGATGTGAGCTTGTTAGAAGTCCACACTCCTACCAGGAGAGAGCACATTATCTTGCCTAGGGCCCCTACAAATCTAGAAATGATCCTGGTTTCCTGTGGTCATTTTTTTGACGGTACATTTTTCTGAATTTTTGTGTGAGGGTGAAGATGAAAGCTTAAAATCATACAAAATGTTAGATTCTGATGCAGAAACAAATTAAATGAGTTCATCATTGTGAAAATCTGCTGCCATCCTCTTTGCACCAATCAGAAAACAACATTCATTTATTAACCAGGATGTCTGTTTGAATTTTCACCATTTTCCCTCCTTTTTTTAAACACATTTTTCTAAATATATCAATAAAGTGGAAATGTTGTCAAGTAAGACTTAGATAATTCTCACCTCATCCCCCTTTTCCCCTTTGGATCCTCGTTCTCCTCTGTATCCCCACAGACCCTGATGTTGCACAGCAAAGGGTTTAGTTAAATAACATTCACAACACGACTGGACTTCTCTTGTCTTTTTAAAAATTCGGCACACACCTGTGATCCCGGAGCACCAGGTAATCCGGGCTGACCATCTTCCCCATTTTCCCCATCTTTTCCTGGCATTCCGGCTCGTCCTGGAGGGCCCCTGGGGCCACGCTCCCCCTTTTCGACAACAGTGGGACAGTCCGGTTCATGATATGTTTATGACATTCAAACCCTTATGTCTTTTAAAGGAAATTTTATGACATAAAACAGGGATTATTATTGTTTCACATAACAATTTTGCACCATCCATTTATCTTAACTAAAATCCCTAAAAAAATATGATGTTTTTTATGAAATTATTTAATTTATTATTTAATTTCTTACAAAAGGTAAATTAAACTTCTTCAAAAATGATGAGTATAAAAATCTTCTAAATATTTTGAGTCGTACTTGATAGTCATTTTAAATTTAAATGTTTGTTTTTGGACATAAAAACATGAAATATCAAAATAGTTTGAACAAAGAACAGCATCAACTTGATCTGGTTTAACTTTTTTGGATTTTTATATGTTGTTACAAATGATAAATTAATAGATTATAGAGTTACTTCCTGCTACTTTGATGTGTTGAATGTCAAGATTTGAGGCTAAACACATGTTTAACAGTCGTCCTGAAGTGAGTGTTATGCATGACCATCAGAGATTCTTAAAACCAGATTTTAATTGACATTTAAATCTCGCTGCTGCAGCACCTTCAGCTACCACAGGTTTCATCCTTTTAGAGGGTTTTTCTCTTTGATTTCCTTCTTGGTTTCAATTTTAGATAAAGAGAAGAGAAATCATTTTAGTTATTGCCTTTCCAAAAGTCTTTTGTAGACATGTCTTGTACGCAAATACAAATCTTTTGTTTCTATTAAGTTTTTGAGAAACCTCATTTTCAAAGAATCAAAGATCATTTCTACGTGAAGATGCTCCTTTCTGTCATGAGCTCACGCTTGATTGGCTTAGGTGTGTGAAGTCACCTGGAGAGGGTCCAGAGATGGAATCTGTCATGAGAGAGGGACTCTGACTCTAAGGGTGCATTCACACTGAACGCAATTCGCAGGAGAAATCCACGTGACCCGCCCCTCTTTCGCCATGCGGTGAAATGTGTTCCTGAGCTTGACGGCGTGGCTGCGTGTGGGAGGAGCTACCAGCCAGTGTCTTAAGCCTGACACGGAGCAATGTTTATGTATCTGTCACTTACAATGTATGGAAGTTGAGAGGGTGATGTTGAGAGATCAGGTTTATTTATTGTAAAGAGTTCTATAAAAACATGACAGCCGCTTCTGCTGTGTTTCTGTGACTCTGTGACTGAGTTGGAAGGCTGTCCCGCATTAACCCAGAGGAGAAAAATAAATAAAGGGGAAGGGGGTTATTGTTTTCTTAATGAAAATAAGAAAAAATGTCACAAAGTTCAGGAAGCCGAGCAGGCAGACCCCACACCCAGCAGCGGCTGTCTGTCTGCCAGGGTTTGTGGCGAGGGAGCTCTGCTAGCGATTGGCCTGGAGTGTGTCTCTTCTTCACCCGCCCTGGTAAGTCCGTGGCTCCAGTGAGTTGAGGAATTAGATGGAAGTTCAGGACAAAAACATTGCATTGGTTATTATCCTACCCGCTGCTTGAGTCACTGAAAACATCACAAGCCCAAAGCTGAGTTCCTAATTGGTAGATGTGATACGGCAACCAGTCAAACTTCAGATATTTACATTTTGGCTCCGCCGTCCAATTTGCACGTTGCTCAAATCATGCTGCAGCCAGTCATCCGTGCCGTGCTAATTACTCAAATCACGCAGCGGGACTTCAGATCGCCTCAATTTGCATCTATACATTGACTTAAAACTAAATCTGGCCGCCTCTGCCGCAAGTATCGCGTTTGGTGTGAATGCAGCTGAACAGCTCCATCTTCAGCTCAGTTGTGATTATACTGTGTTTTTCCTGTTATAGTTGGTGAAACAGACATAAACTTTGAATCAGTTTGTTGTCCTGATTCAAAACATTCATAAAATGAATAGTGGTAAAAAAAAGATCAAGTTGTGAAAATATAATAGGAGCTTTAATGTGGTGTTTCTGATCGGCCATTTAGAGAGTAAAAGTAAATTTGAGTAGTTTTTGAGGAGATTACCTTATACTTTTACTTACATATGCATACTTTAATGCTGTTTTGATATTATTTTGACAATGTGATATTTTTTAACTCTTTCCAGATCTGGTTTAATCCTATTTTTCATTCTTTTGTGTTGGATTGGTTGTGAATTGGCTCTTTTTGTTTCTGTAAACTGCAGTTGTGTAATAACTCCAACTTGGTCTCCATGTTTGAAGATGGCTGACTCCACCCCTTGAACCAATTTTCAAGGATTTCTTGAAATTTCTCAGCTCTTTACATCTAACATTCTGCTTGTTGCTTTATGATTATCTTCATATGACACACTGCTGCTGTTCTTGGTCTTATGAATCGTTTTGTTGATTGAATTTATGATTTTGCACATCATAAGTCATTATTACCATGTCTCCTGGAGTTCCTGGCTGTCCTCGCTGTCCAGGTTCCCCAGTTGGCCCCTAAAAAGCAACGTCTCCTTTACCAACAAACTCAGCAAACAAACTCAAAACAAGCTTTGGTCCCATGTCTGACCTCTATGCCAGGTTTGCCCATTTCTCCAGGGGGCCCTTGTGTGCCTTCTTTAGTCTGCAAGCTCACAAAAAAGAAACCAGCCTCTGAATAAAAAAAGCTCCAACAAACCAGTGGATTCATCTGAATAAAGAACAGCTGTTGCTCCGCAGCATCAAATGTAGCAGTTTATAGTAACAGCTTGAATCTCATAAAAATAATGCACGATTTGAGTGAATCCACAACATGTTAAACATTTCAGTCTGAGCAAAGAAAGGCTGACGACATACTTACAGGCCAACTAGAACAAAGCAGCTGGTAGAAGTTGGTTTGCTGCAGAAAATTGAAAAAAAAGCACACAATTAGTGTTGCAAACTCCAAAATGAATCACACAGAAACACTTAACGATAATTTAATAGTAATAAGTTAACAACCATTCATGACTACCTCTTTAGGTTCAATGTAAATCTCTGGTTGTCCTCTTTAATATATTTAAACATACAATCTTTAGTAAACTCAAACAGACTTCCACTTCTCTTTCCAGCAATAAATCAAAAGTTCCTCATCATCAGAATCATTGTTCTATAGAGCTGTGATCAGAGCAGAGAAGCAGCACAGATGAGGATCAGAACTGTGAGGCTTGAACACCCACTCTGATGAAAAGGGTGTTTTTAACAAGTTCTTGTGGATTTTTTTTCTGATGATGAAGGATATATAAAGAAAATTACAATTAAAATTGCATTTCTGAGTATTTTTTTAAAATCGTTGTGAATTAGGAGGAGATGAAAAAAAGCTATTTGAAAAATAACTTGTATGAAAATGTGCTGGATGGACCACAAGCCCCATGTTCCGCTCCATTGTAATGCTTCCATTTGTAGACGAACAGATCCATGAACATCTTTGTTTTCCTCGTCTGAGCTGGAATCAAAGCTGGAAAACTCCAATATAAGTGAGGGGCTGTAAGCTAGTGGGAGAGAGTGTAAACAGAGAGCTCTCAGCGATAGGGAGGGAAGGGGGAGTTGCTCCATGTCAACAGTCCCGCCCACAAGTCGGAGGTGAACTTCTAATAAGACCTGCTGCTTATCAGATACTATGTCTTAGAAAATGACTGGATTTTTACATTTTGGCTAAAAACAGCATTCTTTTAAAGTTTCATGTCTCCAATGAATAAATGACAATGAGATTCTGCAATGGAAGAAGTCACTAAAATTACAATATTTTTCTGAAGAGTTTTTGGATTTTGATTACAAACTTTAACCCCTGATTTTATGTTAAGAAATTCAAGAAACATTTATAATATAGATGTAAACTTATTGTTCAGTAATGGTGACCATTGAGAAGAAACTGATATTAAGAAATGAAATGAAGCATCATAAAAAGTTGAGTGTGGATTTTGTTTTACATTCGTTTGTTGTTATGTTGGGAAACAGATGCGTTGAGTTCTCTTAATCTTCATCTATGATGTCTTTACCTTCTCTTTTTGGAGTGAATCGTCTTCATATGTGGATTGTTGAGAGTTTACCTGGAAAGCTGCCCATTCCTCCGCAGTGTTTCTCCACAGGTAGAAGCTCGGTAAGCCCGGTGGACCAGGAGGACCTGGTGCTCCGGGTTTTCCCCGTCTTCCTTCATCGCCCGTCTTACCCTGCAAACGGAGAACATTTAGAAGAGCAGGATGGAACAACAATCTCATCAGAAAGTCGCATCATCAAAAAACCAAAAGGCGTAACCAAAGTAGAGATTAACCTTCTTAGAATATGGCAGTCATGTTGGCTGTAATGTTGGTGAAGTGCACAAAAAAATTGGACTAACTTGAGAACAATCTTTTTAGGATTTAGGAATTACTAGCTCTATATCTATCGGGACGATTCTCCACACTGTCCTGGAGAATCTGAAACTGTTTGTTAAGAAAGTTTTCCTTCAAGTATTGCTCAGTATCAGCACGAAATGCACCTCCACAGTGTGTTGGGGGTCTGTGAATGATAAAGAGGAACGTTTGTTTATAGACCCGTTTCAGCAGTTGGAGAAAAGTCTCCCAGGCGAGATAAAGGATCTTTTGGTTTCTTCATATTGATGCGTGTCTCATTATTGAGTTTTAGACAAACATGTTCAACAAATAAATTGACAGATGCGTTAGAATTCTGGTTTTGGGCACAGATACTCAAATGTACCTGGTCTTCCTTTTCACATCTCAGTTCTGGTTACAAATGATCCAGTTTGGTTTTCCAAAAAAGGGGAAACAGTTTGAATTTCCGAAATGAAATTTGTGTCTCTCTATCTTCTCAGAGAAATGTCCGTTATCATTCTTATAAAGGTTGAGGAAGAGCAAACAAACTGACTATAATGTGGCGTTACCTTAGCCAAAAAGTATTAGTTGAATTTCTTAAAAGCTTTACTTTGCAAGAATTAAAAAAAAATTCTGAAAAGATGTTTTTAATTTTAAGTAAGACCAGTAAAGGTTTTATGAAAATACTAACATCCTAATTCATAGTTTTAATACCGTACCAACCAACATTTGGGGAAACTTTTTTTTCCAAGCTGGATGTCATATGGTATCCATGACAACCCTAATAAAGGGTAACCAATGGCTCCATTCACATCCCAGATTTGAAAAATGCCCCCCAAAAGGGGGCGGGGCTAGTGAAGGCGGACTGAGCAGCAGAGGTGTGGCTTGGATCTAGGATTGACAGATAGGTTAGCTCTATGTAGCATAAGCTAGGTCTATAATATGGAGAGTGGTACTGGGTAAAGTGATGCAACTTTTTGAGGAGGTTGAGGATTTTTCGTCTTGTCCAGAACCGTATTGTTTCAAGCTGCTGGCTCAAGACGCTGCCTTTGCAATGCCCGACAGCGGTGCTGCGGCGCAGCTGAGGGTTTGCAGGTCGGAAGGGGAGCCATGTCTGAGAGTGGTAATATGCTACTAGCATCATAGCTAATAAAAGCTAACGTATTAAACAACAATACCGAGTGAAATGTTCACTGCAAATCCATCACCAGGTTGGAGTTTTCTGGATATAATGCCAACTGTACTCAATATCTCTTCCCTATCATCTAACTCCACTGGAAAGTTGTGTAGGCCAGTAGATTTTTGACAACTGAAGGAAATACACCTACAAATCATGCTAAAGCTAACACAATAACAACCGACCATTACAGAATCACAGATGGGCGGGGCTTTTATACTGGCTCTTAGAGCATGATAACGTGAAACTTTTTGGACTTACATCAGTTGACCAATCCAAAAATTTGACTGTTATACCTCGTTTCAACCTGTAGGGGGCAGCACACCGATGATTTTTGACTATACTTTCAGGAATTAAATATTTAATTTGTCAAAAATTTGGCAACGACCAACAGAAAGCACTTTTAAAAGCCATATTTATAGAGGTAAACAGCCAAAAAATTGATTTAGGGTTTGTTTACCCTTTAAACTATAGCTACTCAATGATGGTATAAAAGAACTGTTACCTTGTCACCTTTAAACCCCGGAGGACCTGGATCGCCGGGACAACCCTGTGGAAAAAGCAAGTATTAGTGAACAACAAAAAAAGAAAAAAAAGGAGAACTATTAGGACTAGACCGATGTTTGAATACAGAATATATTTGACTCTTTTTTTTAAACTGTAACCCTGTTTATGATTCTCAATTAAAGCCTTTTCTTATGATTCAGCAGTTCCGCTTACACACACTGACTGGATGACAAAATTATCACCAGAAGTAAGAAAGCATCAGAGGAGACTTATTTCCATTGAAAAGTTTACAGTAGCTGGTGAGACTTTGTGAATGTCTTTGTGGTTCTACTAGTTTAAATGGGGGCAGAAACCTGGCTTCATGGCCAATGTCTGAACACAAGAGAGACCACAAAGGCATCAACATTCTCTTCATCATGTTCAGAGTGTCCTGTCATGGAGCCATGACAGGACAGGGTTCAGATAACAAGACATGCCTGTGGACTTGTCATGGGCAGAGGGTGGTTGCTATTCCCGCAAGTGAAATGAAAGTCCAGTGAGCTGGAGAAAAGTATAACTCAAGTCCAACTTTATTGTTGTATTTTCTGTCATAGTGAACAGACTTGTAGCACTAGTGTTCAGCCGTATTGATCTGTGTTTTAAAACATGGCCAAAGACTGAGTTTTGTTACGAAATAATACTATTTTTGGACATCAATGGATTTATCCACTGAATTTGTTCAACCACAGATCAAACTTGTGTTTTTAGTGGGTTCAGGCAAAGTAAAAAAAACGTAACTAAAAGTTTAAGGACAATGCGTCAACAAGTAAACACACACTAGAGGCCAAGACGCGTTTTCTGTGTACTACGTTTCAGACATGAGGTAACTTTACTCACACTGAGCATGATGCAGAAGTGTGGTGACTAAGTACTAGAAACTTGTCAGATCATGTGGATTATTGGATGGAAAACTGTACAGAATCTCTGACTTTGAAGGAGCTGAGATGGTTCGGTAGAATAGATCGTGAAACAGAAGCTAGGACGAGTCGGCTGATGGTGGCAAATGAGATGGCTTAATAAGATAGATGGATTGAGACTAAAGCACAGGTGTCAAACTCTAGGCTTTAAGGACCAGTGCCCTACATTTTTCCAGCTAACCTACCTTTGATGCTCCTTATTGGTTAAACACACCTGATCCAGATAATCCAGGTACCTTGATCCACACATAGAGTCTGACACTCCTGCTAAAGACTGTATTTCACAGACTACAACAGCTTGATACGAAGTTACAAAAACTATGAGCGCACATTCTTTTTGTCCTGAGTTACATTTCAGCTTTTAGGTTGTATGTGACAGGTGAAACACCTGCAAAGATTTCCACCAGATGAAACAGGAAGACCTGGAATTCTGCTGAACACACTTCAACGAGTCGAGATATCAACTGGCTCTTTTTCCTCATGATCTCTGCACCCGGCTTCAATCAGGCAATCCTGGGGATTTAAGGCATACATCCAGATGGAAGCACATGTGCCCGACAGTCACCAAAGTAACCTCCACAAGGTTGTGAACTGGATGAGATCATTTTACTCCTCCAAACACACTTCCAGTCTGAGGTTAGGTCTGCTACACTAAATAAATATTTAACAAAGAGTTCCTCATGCATGCAGCTATTATGTGACAGAAATGATCAAAGAATTGTAGATGAGCATCTGTTTGAGCAGCATGACTCCGCCCAATCAGATCCAGATGACAGCTGATGCAGAACAGAGCTTGTAATGTGTAAAAGAACAAACGTTCATCATGTCTCAGGAGGTTCTACTTCATCCGAGTTGCAGGATTCTGTTCTTGAGTTTAGCTGGACTGTAAAAGTTGATCAAAAAACACTTCTCAGATCGTCAGAGCATCTTCTTCAGTTCTAACTAATGTCAACAAACCAGTAATAATTAGAGGGGTCAGCTAACATGGGGTGGCCGGGGTGCAGAGGTAGAGCGGTTGACCTCTGATCGAACGATTGTAGGCTCAGTTCCTGTCCTGCCCATGTGTTGAAGTGTTTTTGGGCTAGACAGTGAACCCCCTTCCTGGTGGTTACAGGTTGGCACCATTACAAGACAATAGAGCCTCAACCAGTGTGTAAATGTGTGTGTGCATGGGTGAATGGGACTGGGACTATAAGTGCATTCTGAGAAGGTAGTAAAGTCCTAAGTTAGTACTGTAGATGCCATTTACCATCCTGTTACTTGATGAGGGTCTTAGTGAGGTTCATTGTTTATGTGGGGGATATGAGTGCTGGGTAAAGGTGTCAAAAAGGAATTGAACACAAGAGACAAAATATGTGCCCCTCCCCTTCAATGAGAAAAGCTTTCATCCTTAGATTGTAGAGGTTGACATTTGCATCTTCTTACAGAAATTATTTTACTTTTTGATAAGCCTATAAAGCAGTCAGGACATAAATAACCTGAATTCTTCTATCAAAGGTTAGAATATTCATGTTGTATTAAATCACAATGATCACTAGTTGAAATCCCAACATACATCAGTAAGTTCATTTTCTGTTAAAACATTTCTGACAAAAAAAAAACATAGATTCTATGGTTACTATGAAGCAGAAAAACTATCCTAACTCTAGTTACTGAAAAACACATCCAGTCTCCCCTAGATAGCAGAAGGAAAATCAAGAGGATCTCTAACCCACTCACCTCCAGACCCGGGGGACCCATTCTGCCAGGTGGCCCCCTTTGGAGCCTGTACTTTTTCCCATCTGAGCCGATGCCCAGATCACCGTCTTTGGACACGATGGTTATAGTCCCAGAATGATCCAGGTCTGGTTGTTTTCCTTTTTCTACCTGCCTGGTTCTTTGGTCAAAGGGTATGGTGGTCGGCACAGGGATGATGGTCTTGGTAGGAGCTGGGGTAAAAGTTTTTGAATCCTCAGATTCTTCTATTGATTTGTTGGGATCTGTGGATGTTCTGGGACTTGTTGGGGTCTTAGGAAGTGGAGAAAACCCAACTGAAGGCTTTTTAGGAGCACTTCCAATGTCCAAGTCAATGATATCATCTGTAGGTTTTTTTGGAAAGTCCAGTGAAGTTCTCCCACTAGAATCTGTCTTCTCTTTCTCTGTTGTAACATTGTCCTCAAACTTTTTAGGTATTCTGTCAAATTTTCCCTTCTGACGTCCCTCAAGTCCATTTCTGGAAGGCTTCCATTGAGGGTTCACATATCCACCATTTTGGAAGATAGGATCCAACAAGTCGATTTCCTCATCCACTACAAAGACATCTCCACGTCCTGCTGAGCCTTTTCGGTCAGGTCTGGAGGGTATGGTACCATCACCCCGGTGTCGAAGGAATGCTGCCTGTAGAGACAGAAAACAAAGTCAAACTTTGAAAGGCCCATTACTGACATATGGTGATGGTGTTTCGTGGGGTTGAGTGTTGCCACTGAGTTAAACAAATCCTGTGACCAAAGCAAGAACTCTTCTCTCCAGCTCCTCTCACCGATAAGTGCATTCACTTGTGCCTTTTTGCCATGATGAAGCAGAGAAACACTCCAGTGCAAACAAAGACTCAAGACAACACCAGAATACTGAATCTCTATGCTAAATAGCTGCTCATTTGATTTATCTTGATAACATTTTATACAAATGATAACTTAAAGGCCACTATTATGAATTTTATTTTTTTTTTTTGTATTTTTAACATGTTGCACCGCCACCTTCCACCAGTCCTACCAAGAATGAAATGATAACAAATTAACAAAGTAGAGGAAACACTTCAATTCCAGGAGTCCTTTGGAAGCTCAGATGGGAAAACTTCTGTCAGGGAGAGACGGAACAGAGAGAAATCCCAACATTTACAACAAAGGACCCATCATCAATGGTTGACCAGCTTAAAGACCCATTCCAAAGAGAATGGAGTGGTTATTTTGTGCTTTTACCATGTTCTTGCAGTAAATGTCTCATGATTCAATTCAATTTTATTTATATAGCCCAATATCACAAAAACAATGGCTTCATTGGACTTCATGGCAGTAATTTAAGAAGCAGAAGGTCGGTCATAAAATATAAAAATAGCTAATTGATAAACTAAACAGACTAAATAAAACAGTTTATCCCTGCCCTTAGACCCTCCCTCCTGGTAAAGAAAAACTCCAAAAAAAAAAAACTCATTTAGGAAAGAAAAGAAGAAACTTTAGAGATGCCCACATAAAGGAGAGATCCTCTCCCAGGACGGACGGGCGATTTACCAGGACTGTCAAAGAAGAATTAGCTTATCTAACTGTACAACTACATGTTTAAACAGTGTAGCAGATAGGCTTCATCCAGATGGGCTGGGGACAGCTGGGGATTTGAGACATGCCAGAGGCGAGGTCCACTGCCAAGAACAGGAACACCGAAGAGCCACCTGGGATCTCTCCCACTCCGAGACGCAAAATGAGCCAGTGACGATGTCCACTACCAGGAAGCAGGAGAGATCCAGGAGCACCGACGAGACTCCTGGATACTGGAGTGCGTAAGTAGGAACAACACATGAACCACACTGCACCAACAGAGGCATGCAGAACTAATTGATAAAGGAGGACATATATAAAGAAAATGCTTTAAGGTGGGGCCAGCGGGAACCACACGCTCTTATTGAGGCATCTGATTGGCTAGTCTATAACTAGAATAACTAGCAATAAAGAAAATATATCACAACCTCGCCTGCCTCCCCTGACTGCATGTCAGTGACATGCAGTCTGTAAACATCCCAGAATAAATCAGAAAACTGTTTTTCCTCTGTGGTCCTGCAAAGAGTCTTTTGTAAAAATAATTTAAAAAAAAGTGTCTGTCTAGTGAACCAGATTTTTAAAGCAATTACAGACAACATGCTCCTTACTTTTGTTTTTTAAAACAGTAAATTTGACGTCTGTCTTGTCCTGTTGCTTGTTGGTTCTTGTTCTAAAGAGTTCACAAAGAACTTGAGAAGTTTAACTTTTGTACTTTGAAATCAAAACTTACAAAGTGGCTCATTTTGCCACACAACCTGCACAAAGATGTATCAGCATTAAACATGACAGGGAAGACCAGCACTTTCAGTCCAGTCCAGCTTATATTACAACTCTTCAAAGTTATTCCAAACTAAACTGTGGAACTCTTCGTATTTGTCTTCAGTCACTCCAGCGCACACATCAGTTTGTGTCAGATCGACTGCAAACGCTGCAGACCCAGAAAAGCCCCCTACTGGTAATGATGTACGGAAAAAAAACAAAAAAAAAAAAACCTCAGACAGCAAAGCAGCAAAACGTTGTTCCTCAGGGACTCGTGGCTTAGCGAGAGGCCTCTCAGGGGAAGAACCGAGAGCCGTAAATTCAGTTTGATGATGCTGCAGAGCACTTCAGTGGATGAGGAGCAGATGGTAAACAGGAGGATGGGGAGAGGAAAGGCAGACTCACTCAAAAGGAAAGAAAACAGTTTTCTGTTTATTTTTGTAAAGAAGAACATCATTTTTATCATGAACGATAATGTATATACAGTTTAAAGAGCAACTTAAAACTGAAAAATGCTTTCACTTTGACCCAGGACAAAGTTTCAGCTCTACATTTAAGATAAAACCCAAAGATTTTGAAACTTTAAAGGACGTAAAATTATGAATTTATGATTTGTTTCTTTTTTTCAACTGAAATGAAGGAAAACGTTAGTATTTATTGAACATCATTGTTTAAATGTGTTTAAAAATAAAGAAGCTAAAATTGTTTTCAAAATTAAATTACTATAGTAAAAGCAATAAGTTATTCAATCAATTAGATATTGGAATGAACAAAAACAGTTACAGTTAGAGTTTATGAAATTAGGATAAAGAAAAAAAACACCTGTGAAAGGTATTTGCAAATGTTCAAATAAATGCAAATTTAAAAAAAAAGATTTTGATACTTGTTGATACCACTTGAACATGCGTCATTGTGATCAAACAGTTTCCTGTCATTTTGGTTTATTTATTTATTTCAGGGACATTGCATGTTCTTAATAAACATTTCTGTAAACATCCC
>NC_050523.1:23086566-23087976 GCF_002922805.2 Oryzias melastigma | reverse complement strand
TTTAACATGCTGTTGCACCTCCACCTTCCACCAGTCCTACCAAGAATGAAATGATAACAAATCAAGAAAGTAGAGGAAACACTTCAATTCCAGGAGTCCTTTGGAAGCTCATAGGGAAAAACTTCTGTCACTGGAGAGACGGAACAGAGAGAAATCCCAACAGTTACAACAAAAGACCCATCATCAATGGTTGACCAGCTTAAAGACCCGACTGGACTTGACTTCCATCCATCCATCTTCTTGACCGCTTCTTCCCTTTCGGGGTCGCGGGGGTGCCGGAGCCTATCCCGGCTACTGAAGGGCGAAGGCGGGGTACACCCTGGACAGGTCGCCAGTCTGTCGCAGGGCCTCAATCACACACACATCCACTCTCACATCCACACTTAGGGGCAATTCAGAGTCATCAATTAACCTATGAAGCATGTTTTTGGACGGTGGGAGGAAGCCGGAGTCCCTGGTGAAAACCCACGCATGCACGGGGAGAACATGCAAACTCCACACAGAAAGGTCCCAGCCGGGAGTCGAACCGGGGCCTTCTCGCTGTGAGGCAAGAGCGCTAACCACTGCGCCACCGTGCAGCCCTGGACTTGACTTGCTACCACTAATTCTACTATTTATCCATGGTGTCACAATCTCTGGACTCACCAGCACCCTCTTCCTTGAGGCGAACTCCCTGCCGCACCAAGTGTATTTCCAAACTCCCTTTTAGCAGATAAAAAGACTAAATGAATCACAAACTGGCACCTATGTAATCAAACAGTTGGCGACAAATAGGAAAAATAAAGAACTTAAAAATAAAGTGTTTTTTATGAGGATAGACAGACCAAAACAGTACAGTGCATGCGTCTGCTGCAGTGTGCAGTGGAGGGGGAGGCATAGGCTGCCACTGCCTCACCTTCTGATTTCTCATGTATTTGAACAGGAAGTTCGGAAATTTGCTACTTTTTACCGAAGAAACATGGAAAACCCACATAGAAGAAAAGCAATCATAGAATAGACATGCCTAAAAAAATAATCTTTGATTTTTATTTTTAATATTGAAAAAGTATATTTATATTAATTTATATTTATATTTTTTTTCCATGACTTTACTTTCTGTTTGCTTTTGTTATTGTTGAATTGAAACTGTTATATAATGCCTGGAAATGTCTGGAAAATAAAATAAAAAAATAAACTGGTGGTTACAGGTTGGCACCATTACAAGACAATAGATGATGTCTTTTTAAGCTATATTTTGCAGGTGAGGCACAGCCTCTCCCGCTTCCCCTGACTCCATGTCAGTGTGCAGGTCTGTCTAGTGAACCAGATTTTGAAAGCAATTCAGACAACATGCTTCTTACTTTTATTTTTTAAAACAGTAAATTTGACGTCTATCTTGTCTTGTTGCTTGTTGGTTCTTGTTCTAAAGAG
>NC_050523.1:23071403-23085575 GCF_002922805.2 Oryzias melastigma | reverse complement strand
AGTAATCTTTCATATGAAGACGGGGGCCGCAAATCATCATCCTGCGGGCCGCAGATGGCCCGCGGGCCGCGAGTTTGAGACCCCTGGGCTACAGTATTCAAAAATCCAGATCTGATTTTATATATTTTAAATGTCTAAATGAGATGTGCAAACGGTGTCTCAGAATTTATGATGGGCCGCAGATTTGGACTTATTTTTTTATGATGTCTTGATATATTTTACTTGTGAAAACTACGTAAACATAAAAAAAAGATAAAAAGTAAATTACAAAAAAAGCAAAAAAAAAAAAAAAATGAACAAGTGTAAAAGCGTTTTATAACTGACAGCTAAATAAATACATAAATAAAAATAAAGGTGATTATCAGTTTTGTTTTCTTACATTTTAGCTGAAAAAAAATCAGAAAATAGATCTTAATTTTTAATGGATATTAAAATGAACATTTTTTTTTAACTTCTCTAGCTTTAATATTATTCAGCGAAAAAGAAAGATTTGAAATAAATACAGAGCACAGTTGGTTTATTGACACCAGTGTGCAGGAGTTGCTGCTTCAGCCGTTTTCTTTCAGCTCAAACCCAGAGTTTTGTCGTGTAAGAAGGATGAGGATTTGTTGGAAATCCGAGTGGAAGCGGTCCGTTTCCTCATGAATGCAGAATGTTTCAGTTCTGGAATTAGTAATGTCTGTTAAGAATTAGATCTTAAAATAACTCCCCTCCGGTTTTCAGCCCGCCGTCTCTCGCGGCCGATCGGGTTACAGGACAGAACTTTTCTAAACAAACTCAAATCCAGCAGAAATTAATGAACTGTTCTGGCACTTTATTTATCATAAATGATATTAGAAACCTCTGGGAGTTGACTCAGACAAACTCACAGGTCAGACTGTAAACAGAGATGCAGACGCAGTCACAGTCTTTGGAATTTCACTCAAAGCTTTTCTTTGTTTTTAAACGTCAGTATGGAGCTCATCGGTGAGTATAACGAGGATCGCGACAGGACCTCAATCTCTTCTGCTTGGTCAGCATGCTTGACAGAAAACTGAGTCACCGGGTTGTGAGGACAGAAAAAACTATCATCTTCAGATGGTCAGTGAACCTCATACTTTATTATTAAAGCAATAACCTTTTCTCGCTTGCGAAAGAATTAGCTCGAATGAAAATCCTTTTACGATCATCGTATTAACCCTGTATAACCATTTGTATCATATTTGATACAAACAATTCTGAGACCTCCATGTCATTAGCATAATTAAAACTTTCCTTAAAACCTGTATGTGATTTAGTCCACGTTTTCTGTGTGCAGTGATTATCATTCCACTAGAGGCTAGGGCTGCCATGATTAGTCGACTAATCGACGACTAATCGACTATTAGAACAATTGTGGAGGACTACCGTATTTTCCGGACTATAAGTCGCACCGGAGTATAAGTCGCAGTAGCCAAACAATGCATAATGAACAAGAAAAAAACGTATACAGTATAAGTCGCTCCGGAGTATAAGTCGCACTTTTAAGAGAATAGTCCAACATTTATGAACAAATTCAACCAGCCTGACGTAATGTTGCATTTGACATCAAATGCGATTCATGCGTCAAATTCTAGTCCACTATATCTTTTGATGTGCGTCTAATTTAATGCTCAATGCTTGTCCGAAATGTGTTCATAAACTAGACACTCCCATTGGAGAAGCTGTCTGAAGTTTTAGCCTCATCGCTACATGATGGAGGCTTTGGCTGTTTATCTCGTTTAAATACACAGAAGATACGGATGATGTTGAGAGGTTAAGTTATTCATTTTAAAGAACTCCACAAAAGCATCTATAATCATCTCTCCACTCTGAGTTCGGGACAGCAGTTTTTTGTCTTTTTCTTGACTATCGTTACCTTCTAGCCTGCAGGAGCTGCATCTAAATGACAGTTTTTAGCTGCTCTTCTGTCTGTTTATAACCCAGTTTGATGGCTTGTTGTCCCGCATTAGCCCAGGAAGAGAAAAACAAAAACAATAATAATAATGTCTTGATGCAAATGAGAAAAACATCATAACATCCATGAGGAGAATGATTAGATTATCAGGAACGTTTGTTTTGAACATAACTTCTTCTTCTGCGTTTCTGTCAGCTGACAGCAGTAGATACTGATACACAAACCTACAGTGCCCTCTAGTGGTTGTTATTGGGAAACAACCGCCAAAAGACAACCAGTTTAAGTGGGGAAAATAACAAATATATGAGCCTATTTATGTCTAACAAAATCACATATAAGTCGCTCCTGAGTATAAGTCGCACCCTTGGAAAATCTATGAAAAAAAGTGCGACTTATAGTCCGGAAAATACGGTAATTTAATAGTGGATTAGTCATTACTTTGTGTTATATGAAGTCAGACTGTAGTCAAGTTGAAAGTTATAATTGGCATTCTGCTAGAATTTTGGACTATTTTGGCATTTATTAAGGTTTTTTCAGGCTAGTTTGGAGTTTAGCTAATATTTTAGCTACATGCTAGCTGTTTTGGCTAATATAGGCTTTTTTCACTTTTTTAGGCTAATTTGGCATCTAATTAATACCTTAGTTGGGTATCAGCCCTTGTTTTCAGCTATCACCTTCAAATTTTTTAGCAATCAATTTCATCATCTTCAGCAATCAGCACTAACATCTTCAGAGGCCAAATTCAGCTTACAGCATTCACACCAGCATTATTCCAGGTAATGCTACATATTTAGTTTTTATTTAGTTTAAAGCTAATGATTGTTAGCTTGTGCTTTACATCCAGTTTGTACATGACCCGATTAGTCGACTAATCGGAAAAAATAACCGCTGATTGGTCGACAATTAAAATAACTGTTGTCACAGCACTACTAGAGGCAGTAGAGGCTTTTGCTGCTTATTTCAAAATGGCTGCCCCCATGACATCTTAAAAACAGTTTTGGTGGGAAAATCTTCTGCTAATTTTCAACACTTTTGGTTCAGATTAGCTCATCTATTGTCATTTCCTTTTCCTAAATGACTACTTGGCGTATTGAAAAAAGGCAGAATTTGTTGATAATTATTCATTTATGATACAGTCTCACCTTGTTTGTGGATCAAATGTGTGACAATGGCTAAATAAGGTGCTTTGTTTCCCCTCTAAAGAATATTTTTGCCAAGTCACACATTGTATCATGATTGATATTTAAATATTATGGGAAAAAAAGCATTTTCTTTGATGTAGGCTTTACGGGGTTAATACAGTTAAAGCACCAAATCAAATAATCAAAAAAAGGAAAACAGACTAGTTTTATGATTTGGCTTTGACATTTCTCAAGGCAAACATCAATTAAACTAGCTAAAACCTCCACATAATTTTACATTTTACATTCACAGATCAGATCATTTTAGTGTGCATTCATTCATCAATGCCTAAAACATATCTGAGTTTGCATTCTGCATGTGCAGTGAAGCCCAGAGACAAGCAGTACAGCCAACACACGGCTGTGAGCCAAAACAAAAGGCCTTTCTCCTTCCTCCTGCTCTTGTTCCGGGCTGCATCCAAGCAGCCGGTGGAGGCAGATAAAGGGATACCGGATCCTCTCAGGTCAACGCTTCCCGTCTCCTTATCTCAGCTCCTGTCTGCCAGACATTCATTCAAACAGGAGCTGGGCCCGTGCTTAGAAACTAATACGTGAAAGGCCGAGCAGCCAGTCATCAATGCTGCATTAGGAGTGATCATTATAGGACTCAGACTGTCATCAAAAACTCTGGTTTTGAGCCGCGGTGTGATAAATGGTGGACTGCTTCAAGCAACTCACAAAGCAAATTACCATAGTGAAAAAAAAGGAAAAATAATGGTTAAATAGTGAAAAAAGTGTTTAAATGTTGGAGTTAATTTCCAAAACTCTGTTTGTGCTGAGAAACACTAACTGGTCAAGGAGAGCAGACTGAGTGAGTCTTGAGTGTTTGTCTATAAATTGAAGCCAAAATAGAAAAATCAAATGTTGTAGTTTTTCAAATGACCACCAGAGGCTGCTCCTTAATATTGGTTGCATGGATGTTATTTAGATTTTGGCTTGATGGGGGGGGGGTTCTTATTTGCACATGATTTGTTCTTTTTTTTTAATTTAATATTTGAATATCAAACATAACAATTTCATAAATAGAACATGTTTGAACTTGCAGTTAGATGCTTACAAGGCTTAAAAAAATGGGAAAATGTGTGCGGAGTACGTGGGTGACCAGCAGGAACTTTAAGATTGTAGACCAGTCGACGTGCACGTGAGGCAAAGATGGGCAGCAGCAGGTGACAGGTTGTAATAAACACTTATGCAATAAACACTTAAGCAAAGGTAAGTGAGGGTGAAGTGGGTGAGACATCTGCTGCCGGCCAGCGATTCCAGCTGCCACCGCCCTGTGGTCGCATCATTTTGTAATGGCATCATCCTCGCCTGTCACTGGACTGCTGTGCAACCTCCAAATATATCTGGGCAGTCACTGACTGATGTCAAGTTGTCCAAAAATGTTCAAGTTTTCTTAAAAAGCTCCATGGCCCCCGCGCCGTGTGTACAAATGCGACTGCTGCCTCCCCAATTTGCTAAAAAACTTGCATTTAGCGATCATTTTGAGATATGTGACCGTAGACTTAAGCCTCGTTTCCACTGAGCGGTCCAGTATTTTGAGCGTTTCCATTGTAAAATGGACCCATCACACCAGGGGTCTCAAACTGGCGGCCCGCGGGCCATTTGTGGCCCCCGAGTTGATATTTTGCGGCCCCCGCCTTAATATGAAAGTTCAATGCCTACTAAGCAATTTCTTCCTCATGTCCACGCTTCTTTGACGATAGGTTTGAGTTACGTGTTTTATGCTTAAATAATTGTCGTTGCTATTGTCTTAGCAACAGCTGCTAGCGTCGTTAGCTCCTGTCATTTACACGCAGAAGATATTACTTGGTAGGACATAGACATGAACAAATGTTCAATAAACGTGTTCAGTAGACATCGACAATGGACCAAAGATATAGACAGTGGACGTAAAGACATATTTTTGGCACAAATGGAAGTTTGTAGGCTAATAGAAAAAGTGTAAAAATCCCCGGGTGTGTCTAAACGTAAACATTAATGGTTTCCAGAAAGCCACACATATAGCCAAATGATAAATATTTCATCTCTTTACTCTTTATAGAAAAGAATAAAACCAAAACATTTAAAAGGTTAAACCAATAAATATTCCCTCCTCTCCCGTCATAGTTCAGACAGCAGAAGGGTGGAATAAATAGTCACGTTCTATGTGGTTCCGGATCGGCCAGAATGAGAACAAAAATGTGCATCTCTGATAGTGTTCGGGGGGCCGGGTCAAATGTGGAGGAGGGCCGGATTCGGCCCGCGGACCACAGTTTGTGAACCCCTGCTTTAGTTTACCTGGGGCTCTCCAAAGCTTTCAATTTGAATTATGTTCAGTTGTTTCGACCCTAATTTAACTAGCTTTGTAAAAGAGAAAAACCATCACCACCTGATGCCAGCAGCTCACTCAAACAAAACTTGGAGCATCCAAAGTTGCACTAAAATGTGCTGAGACGTCTCGTCACAAATGATGAAATTGGGTTTCAGAAAATCCACCGTTTTTCTCTGAGTTGCAGTCTTCCATGCCTGAGGCTTCTGCCGCCTTGACAAGCAGAGACTGGACTCTTCTGATCCATCATGTTCTCTTGTTTGATTGCTCTCCTGGTAACAGGATCATTGTATGGAAACAGTTGGAATTCAACATTGGAGTTAGGATTCAAAAGGATTCCTCATGATTGGTGATGTCAAATAAAAGGCACTAAACTTGTGTTTGGCTTTGAAGAAAGGCAGGATAAAGGGTCGGATGATGACAGGTGCACCTGGACTTGATTAATGGTTATTGTTAATCAGAGCAGCGTTTGTCAGCACCAGAACCCTCGGGCGTCCTCCTCCATGTGGAGATTCTCTGTTACCTGCAGACGCCTGACAAAGGGGCTGCAGGCTACAGCGCTCTCCGACACACGTGCACACGCACAGACAATGAACGTGCTCCTACAAAGGGCCAATCAAACCACAGGCTCTGTAAATCTTACTGAGACTCAGGCATGCACGCAGGCTGGCTGGGTCTTGCCCGGGAAGACGGTTTGATCTGGAAAACTTCAGGATGGCACATTTCTGATGTTTCAGGACTCGTGAAGACAGACGGCCACTGCTTAAGTGAGAAAATACAATAAACACAGAAAAGCAGATGGAAACAACAGAGGGAGCCGTTTGAAGTCGGAGCGCGTCTGCTCTGCTGTAGGTGATGAAATAAAGCAGAACTCCCTGTTTGACACAGCAGTGAGTGCATAGAGACGAGAGCGTTCACATGTATGCATGTGAATCGAAGGCGGGCGGCATCAAGATTATTGTGTTAGGGGGGTTTTATTCTCCTGGAGCACTCATTTCAGAATAAAAGCACTAGAGCAGAGGTCTGCATCCTTCAACACTGTAAGAGCCATTTGGGTCAATTTATCACTGACTACAACCTGAAGGGAGCCAAAAAGACTTAGAAAATGAAGACACCGGTTTGTACTATGTTTTAGTTGCTATGATAAACATTAATGAACCATCTTTTCTCTTTTTTTGCATAAATAAAACAAACATATTTATTTTCAAAACATAAAATAGTTTATAACTTTTGGCAGCAGTTCTTTTGACTTCCTTTCAAAATAAAAGACAAACTGGTTTTATTGGATCATCTTAATGCAATAGCTGCATATTTAAAGAAAATACACACTTTAGTTTACTATTTGTGTTGCATGTCTGCCAGAAATTAAGAAATCTAACAAACCATAGATACATCAGAGCTAATTCAGTTGCCCTCACCAGAATCTTTTAACCATAAAGTGGACTTAAAGTCCTTGAATTTGTTCAAAAATGGAAAATCTGTTTTATTTTCTGGGTTAAGTATAAATTCTGGTTGTCCTTACTGACCTCAAATTGATTTTCAGTGGTAGAAGGCGTTCACAATTCAAAATGTTTCATTTTGGTAAACCTGCTTGATGAATTGCTAGAGAATTATGGGTACTGTAGTCAAATGTATTGTGGAGGGATACGTACCTTTCTTTAATTGATTGAATACATTTTTACTTTACTTCTAACTTACATTTTGCTTTAAAGTTACTTTTTGAAATTAAAACATGAATTTTCTTTTATCAAAGAGGCACAATAGAGGGGTCAAAGGGCCGCATGTGGCCCCGGAGCCTCAGGTTGCAGACCCCTGCACTAGAGAAACTGGCTTTCGACTTCTCAGGACGTGCAGTGAAACTGTGAAGCATTTGGGGGGAGCAGAGGGCCCCCTACTCATGTGTGCTGCTTTTACCTGCAGGAGCCAAACGTGAAAAAAAACAATGTTACTTGAAACCTATGTTAAAGTACAAATGATTTAATTTCCTGATATTTTAGAAAAACTCTACAATTTTACAGCAGTGAAACAGATTCAGATTTTATTTTTTATTTCTCTGGTTTGCAACGACTGAGATTTAATCATGAAAACCTTGGAGAGAAAATTAGTAAGCAAACTAAAACACAGCCAGGAATATGATTCTTTAAAATGCTCATATAAAGTGTTTAGAAGCAATACAGCTGCTACAGAACAGGCAGAGGAAATACTGAGTTCAGATAAAGGTGCATGACATACCTTGGAAAATTATTAAGACACATTTCTAAAATTTAGAGTAAAAAATAAATGAAGCTTGCTTGTCTCTATGTGAAATAAAGGATCAGTCAAAGAGTCATTTCACACTGACGACATCCCAGTAAGAACCACAAAGTCTTATTTCACCTATTAGAAAAAGAAGTATTTACAGTATTAATACAATTATGACAAATACATTTGTTTTTTCAGGTATAATTAAAACAGAAACATAAAGAGAAAAAAGCCTTGTGGACGACAGTTTGGTTTCTTGCAGAGGAAGAGAACCACAAATGTAATTTATAGAGAATCTAGATCACATGTGTCAAAGTCGAGGCCCGGGGGCCGCATCCGGCCCTCCAGGTAATTCTATCCGGACATCCATATCATTATTTTATTGTTATTAAGGATCCGATGTTATCTTGCGCTTATTTTTAACTTGTATAATTTTAACAAAATATATTTTATTTTAGCTAATATTTCAGCTACATGCTAGCTGCTTTGGTTGATTGAGGCTTTTCTCTTTGAGTTTTTGGGCTGTTCTGGAGTTAAGCTAATATTTACACGCTAGCCGTTTTGGCTAATATAGGCTTTTTAAAGTTTTTTAGGACATTTTAAAATTTAGCTCTTTTTTTAGCTACATGCTAGCTGTTTTGGCTAATCAAAGTTTTTTTTTTTTTAGTTTTTTTAGGCTAATTTGGCATTTAGCTAATATTTTAGCTGGCTATCAGCTTCAGCATTTTCAGCTATAGGCTAAGCTTTAGCATTTTCAGCTATCAATTTCAGCATCTTCAGCTATTAGCACTAGCATCTTCAGCAGTCAAGATAAAGTGAGTGAAAGGCTCCAGAGAGAGGAGCTGTGGTTTATGAGGACGTCTGGAGTGACAATAAAGGACGTTGGAGATGTTCAGGACATGGATGAGAACTGGAAGACAGTGGTGAGATGTTCTGCAGATGAAGAGGAGGAGTTGAAGGTGGAGGTGGGACTGCACCAAGGATCAGCTTTGATCTCCTTCTTGTTTTCTGTGGTGATGGACAGACTGACAGATGAGGTGAAGAAGATGAAGGGCTTCAAGTTATTAGGGTCAACAGTCCAGATCAAACTGAGAGAAAGTATGGGAAGCTTCAGGAAGGCTTCAGGTGTGATGTGTGACCAAACAGTGTCATCAAGAGGGAAAGGAAAGATGTCAAAGTCTGTTGTGAGAGCAGCCATGTTGTTGGTTTAGATCAGGGGTGTCCTCGAGGGCCAGCCTCCTGCTGGTTTTCCAGAAATCCTTCCTTATCTTCTGCTGATTACCTGGATCAGGTGTGTTTTTCCAATAAGGAGCTTCAATGACTGGTTAGTTGGAAAACATGTAGGACTCTGGCCCTCAAGACCCAGATTTGGACTTCTCTCTTTAAGAGACTAACAGAAATAGGAGACAGAGCTGGAGGTAGCAGAGCTGAAGATGCCGAGGTTCTCTTTGAAAGTCACCAGCAGTGTTGGGGTTAATGCATTACATAGTAATGAATGAATGTAATTTCATTATTTTTGTCAGTAAAATTCTTTGTTGTCTTTGCGGGCCACAGGGGAAAAACATAACATTTGCTGCCACATTTTTATGGACAAAGTAACTAGTTGCTTTGTTGAGTAACTAATTACTTTTAAGAGGCAGTAACCGAGTTAATTACTCAATTACTTTTAGGGAAATTTAACTAGTGATTGATTACTTTTTAAAAGTAAGATTCTAAAACAGTGAGGATTAGATATAGGTGGTAAACCATGTAGAGGGGTCCCCAAGCTTTTTCTTGTGAGGGCCACAGAACTGTTTTCTTCTCTGATGGGGAACCGGGTCGGTTTGTAGGCTGACAGGAAAAGGGTAACAATCACAGCCTAAACGAAAACATTTATGGTTTTCCAGAAAGTCAAAAAAGCCACATTTCAAATAATTAATTTCCAAAATCTTCATAGAAAAAATTAATACTAAAACATTTTAATGACTAGATATAGCATTACCTTCGATATCTTGATTGCTGAAGGTGCTTAAATTGACAGCTAAAAACATTAAAGCTGAAAACGCTGAAGCTGATTGCTAGCTAAAACATTAGCGAAGTGCCAAATTAGCCCAAAAAACTGGGAAAAATGTCTAAGTTAGCCAAAACAGCTAGCATGTAGCTGAGATATTAGCTAAATGCCAAACTAGCCTAAAAAGAAACTGGAAAAATGTCTAATTCCGCCAAAACAGTTTGTATGAAGTTAAAATATTAGCTAAACTCTAAATTAGCCAAAAAAAAAGACTTAAAAACAGCTAGCATGTAGCTTAATTATCAGCTTATTGCCAAAGAAATTAGCCTAAAAAACTGGGAAAAATGTCTAAGTTAGCCAAAACAGCTAGCATAAAGCTAAAATATAATGTAAAAAAATTGAGAAAAATAGCTAATGCAGTAGTTTGGGGACCCCTGCTTTAGAAAGAAAGCCACAGAAGAATGAACAATAATATTGTAACAATTTTATAGTATATTTCTGTCTTTAAGGAAAAAATATGAAAGCCTGTTGCTGTAGTTCTTAGCCAGCTTTGTGCAGTTTAGCTCTCACACTTGAGCCAAAGTCACAGATGCTGATCAACACGTGTAATGAAAGTCCTGCTCTAGTGTTCTGTTGTCACTCTCACAAACCAATCTCACTGAGAACTTCCTTAAAAACACTCATGGGAAACAATGCAGCATATTGAGCCGTGCACATATCTCTCCACATGCACACGTCTGACCTCTGCAGGTGAACACGCTTTTCCTGTCAAGTATTTGGAACAAATATTACCCTAAAAGCTTCTGAAAAGAGAACTTCACTGGTGGAGCAGAACAGGAAGAGAGAAGATGCTATCATTTCAAAAACAGTTATCCAATCAGAAAGCAGAGAGGGTTTATGGGCAACACCAATCAGCCAATCAAAAAGGAGTAAAATGAGGTACGATTAACAATTAAGAAAATCTAATGTCGGCTTTAGTGTAAATGAAAGGTGTGAGGAGTCTCTTCAGAAATGTATAAATCACAGTGAAGGGTTAAAAGACCGTGTCACACTAGGAACAATTTGCATATATTGTCCATGTCTGTAATTTCGGTCTTTTATGATACATGCGTGATATAAGTAATTCATCAGTTTTTCATGCGTTCGTCATTGTGCGCAGATGTCAGTCGACAGTTTCAGCTGCCGACTCTTAACCTGAATTCAGTTTTAGGCTGTTCACAATATTTGAACATCAAAAAGTTCATGCATTTTTTACGTAGTTTATACGTAATTATTAATCAACTCTTATGAGAGATGCATACACAAGTTTGTGGCTTTCCATGACTGGTTCCACATTTTCACGCATGTACCACCGATGTATAACTTTTATATAGCATCCACGGCGCACATATTACATTTAAATCATGTAATTAATGCACTAATCACTAATGAATTTCATTTAAAACAGTGCAATAATCCCCCGGCAAAAATAATGGTGTAACTTTTTGGCGCGAAATTCTAGGGAAGAGTTCTAGAGTTAAGTAGTTTCTGGAGCTCCATTCATAATTGACTCTCCCGGTGGACTGGCTGAGTCCTCTTCTGCCCACATGGTCCCTCTCCGGTCAAAGTCTCCTGGTCTTCTCTTTGGTGATTGAAATTGGGATGTTCTCACATTCTCCTGTTCTGCTCCAAGGCTTAAAATCATTCTTCAGAAATCTTTGCCTCAACCACCTGTGGAGGGTACGACCACCTCAGGTTGTACACCTGAGGAGGGCAGACTTGTGTGTGCACATCCAGACGTTTGGGATGTTTGATCAGACTAATATGCTGCACTTGTGGGTGTTTTTCTCACACATTAGTAAGTATCGTCTTGCTAGTTCTGAAGCTTTTGCTTTGTGAATGCAAAATAAGAAAACAGTCAAGTGAATACATGCAACTCAGCATCTGTGACTGCCAAAAATAAATAGATGCATGACGATGATATTACATGTGTGACACAGACACACCTTACGGCTTTACCTCCATAGACAGATCTCCTCCATCACTGCAGTCAAGCAGATGGAGATCATGTTGCTGGGTAAAGTCTCACATGATCCACGAATGGGTAAAGCAAAAGTCAAGTCTCTTTTTCTTTTTTTTTGGGGGGGGGGAATTTTTTGTTCCCAAATTCCTAATATTTTAGGATCGCCCTATGTTTTTATTCTCCTTTTTTAACATTAACCAAAGTAAAAATATTAAAAGAAAACTACTCTTGTCAGTCATTAATCAATTTTTTATGAAAAAATACTTTTAAATTGACTATATTATATCAAGTAAAAATGACACTGAAAAAAATAACTAATAAGATTTACTTAAGAAAATCCTCGTAACAATTTGCACTAACAATTCCTAATTAAATTTTACTTCATTTATGAATATAAAAACTACCAATACCTATCTGGTACAATTTACTTACATCCACAAATAAGATTATGATCCAATTTTAAGTCAATTAAAAAAAAAAAAAAAATTCTCTAATAAAATTTACATAATGTTAATGAATGCTCCAAAAGCGGTTAAATAAAATTTGAAAAGTAGATCTTACCAATAAAAACATCATTTTTTGATTAGTCATAAAAAACAGGTAAACTTTAAGTTTTTTACTAGAAAAATCTCTGTATTTGCAAAATCTTTGAATTATTATGTAAATATTATGAAGAATAAATAAGTATATACTATTGAAGCAAAAAGTTTGTTTTTTCAGTGAACCCAGCAAAAGTGATGGTGTAACTTTTTATAGCAAAAGTGTTCAAGGGTTAAAGATAAATGACTTGCTTTTAACTTGATGTAAAGAAATCTGAAGTTGGATCAAAAGCAGTCGGATATAAGATTCATTTTGAATATAAAATATTGAAAACATTAAACAAAAAACAAATCAAAAATAAAGTATTTACTGTACAAATAAAAAGTTTTTTCTTCAAAAAGGGTTGTTTCTTAAAAATATGTTTAAAAAACGGATCATTTATCCAACACTACAAAGTCATTTTAAACTCAAAAGTAGAATTTGTTCTCTGTCACAAACAAAAGTGTAAACATCTGCACCACATTTCCCAAAGAGGGTAGAAAAATCAGCATCAGACATTTGCTAAAATCTAGTGCTGTGCATTCTGAGTCGGGTTTATTTAATCTTCTCTTATCTAATCTGAAATTAGGGCTTTTTTCACCTCACTCTGGATGAGTCCTGCATGTGACTGAGCAGAAATTAAAGTTTATATTTGTGAAGGGTTTTAAATCCTCCAGCCCTTTAATACAGTTCATCTTAAAAGTTTTCTTTCTGCTTGTTTTAGTAATTAGGATGATAGAAATACACAGTTAAAGCATCACTGCAGAAGAGCTTTTTAAGATGCAATCCTCTTTAAACCAAAGAACTGAACCCCTACAGCAGACTGAATCAGCTCTAACATGAAGGAACCAAATCTATTGTGTGTTTCTAAAGTATTTGTGCATTACCTTTTCATTCTGTCGCCTTTCGCCTAGAACATGCAGGCCCTTTAAATCCAGCAGCAGGCAGCCCAGCAGGAGAGACCGTCCCACATGGCAGAGCATGACTGCAGGAGACTCTGCAGGTCTGTGCTCTGCAGCTCTGCTCCTGCTGGAGTCTGATCGGACTGACACACCCACACACCTACAGCTCCACCAGAGAGCCTTTCAGAGCAGACAAAACCCAAACCATCAGCTCCCAGCCAGGCCTTAATAATTGCATGTGCTTTTTTAAAATACAATGCCTGCTGTTATTAGATTACATCACAGTGGACTCTTTGATGTTGCGATGACATCACTACTCAAATGACATCATCAACACAGTGACATCATAACATCTACTACTGACACTTCCAATGACTTCAAATGACGTCGTTTAACTGACATGACATCATCATGCAAAACCCTTATACTGACGACAAGTCTCGTGAAAATCACTCATCCGAGAAGGAGCCGATTAGAGAACAAGACAACAAGAGGAGCACAAAGTTCCACCGATTTCAAAGAAATTCACCATGAGTTCAAAGCCCGTTGGAAACCTCTTCGGAAAAGTTAACTTCAGGAAACACGACCTCAGAGGTCTTGATGAAAGACCAAAAGCTCGTGTTCCCAAGTTAACCAATCGCAATTTTCCAGCTCTGAACCAGAGCGGGAAAATACCCACAAACCCTCTCTACACACGGGAACCGTTAGAAAACATCGGGACTCCCAAACCTGACCCAAAAACACCGACCCGCTTTGCTGAACCAGAATCTGCCGCCATTTCAGCAAAGCCAGCCCCGGACTGCGGCCAACCAGAGTCCACAACGAATTCAGCTGCTGGTTCCAAACCCTTCCAAGTTCCTCGTCGTAAAGCTTTAAACCAGAAGCAGGACATGACAACAGATTCATCCATCAAGCCCAAGTTCACCAGGACTTCAAAACCTGATGTGAAATCCTCCTGGAATCACGTCAGTAATGATGAAGTTAAGGAAAAAGTTCCTGCTCCGACGTACAACAGTCAGAACTGGTTTTTAGATCCTGCCATCAAACCCCA
>NC_050523.1:23068543-23069845 GCF_002922805.2 Oryzias melastigma | reverse complement strand
AGTGACTTTTAGCTGAACTGTAGGAACTTTTTTGAAATGTATTTTAGTTTGCGTTACTTCGCTTTTTATTTAGTTAAAAACTGTAGGCAAACAACAGTTAAGAAGAAAGACAAAAAAAACCAAAACTTTCTTTTTTGCTGATGTACTTTTGTTGATTTAGTGATAGGAGCAGATAGTATAAGTTTTCATCTTTTTGTTCCTTTCATTCGATAATTTAATGTTATAATTGTAAATATGTATGTGTGAGTGAGTGAATGAGTGAGTGAATGAGTGAGTGAATGAGTGAGTGAATGAAAGTGTGAGTGAGTGAATGAGTGAGTGAATGAGTGAGTGAGTGAGTGAGTGAATGAAAGTGTGTGTGTAATGCAACCACATGGGGACACAATCCAGTGTTCTCTTGTGCCGGTCCCAAGTCCGGATAAATGCAGAGGGGTGTGTGAGAGCAAAAACAAATGAAATATGTGAATATATACATAAATCTATGGTACAATAACACTAATGAGTGAATGAACTGGATGAATGGGTGTGTGGTTAGAATGGATGATATTAGATTGATCTACGAATGGGTAGATGTAAAAAATGGAGTGGAAAGTGGTGAAATGAATGAATCAATTAATTAAAGCAATAATTAATCACTTCATTAATTGCTTAATGCATGTAATTCAACCACAAGAGAACACAATCCAGTGTTCTCTTGTGCCGGTCCCAAGTCCGGATAAATGCAGAGGGGTGCGTGAGAGCAAAAACTATATATATGTATTTATGTACATCTATGTATTCATGACATGAGTAGTCAAATGCTATATAGAGAGCATTTTTCTATCCTATTTTTGTCTTGTACGTACAAGTATATATATATATATATATAATGTACACCCATGTCAGTAGTCCAAGCTCTTACTCCCCCTCTGGTCATGGTAGCAGATCTGAGAAGCGCGAACAACCTCATCTGCATACGAGCAGCAGATGAATGGTAGACCAGCTTTTCTAGCATCTCTGGACATTATGAGTATCTGGTCATGCCCTTTGGTTTATGCAGTGCCCCCGCTGTTTTCCAGGCTCCCCATTGTCACGGAACAACCTGCTGCTACCCTCTCCAGCCACCAGAGGGAGCGCTCACCAGAGTTTTGACCTCACCACCTGCCTTTACCTGGACTCATCATCGTCAGCTGTTTCCCATCATCTCATCACCTCTTCAGTATTTAGTCTGACTCCACACTGTCCCTCTCTGCAAAGTATTGTTTGTGCCACCCTGCCTGCAACACCGAGCGTTTATTCCTGGACCTGACCTTCTGCCTCTGA
>NC_050523.1:23048424-23068282 GCF_002922805.2 Oryzias melastigma | reverse complement strand
GAGTGAATGAGTGAGTGAGTGAATGAGTGAGTGAATGAGTGAGTGAGTGAGTGAGTGAATGAGTGAGTGAATGAAAGTGTGGGTGTAATGCAACCACATGGGGACACAATCCAGTGTTCTCTTGTGCCGGTCCCAAGTCCGGATAAATGCAGAGGGGTGTGTGAGAGCAAAAACTATATATATGTATTTATGTACATCTATGTATACATGACATGAGTAGTCAAATGCTACATAGTGAGCATTTTTCTATCCTATTTTTGTCTTGTACGTACAAGTATATATATTTAATGTACACCCATGTCAGTAGTCAGAGCTCTTACTCCCCCTCTGGTCATGGTAGCAGATCTGAGAAGCGCGAACAACCTAATCTGCATACGACCAGCAGATGAATGGTAGACCAGCTTTTCTAGCATCTCTGGACATTATGAGTATCTGGTCATGCCCTTTGGTTTATGCAGTGCCCCCTCTGTTTTCCAGGCTCCCTATTGTCATGGAACAACCTGCTGCTACCCTCTCCAGCCACCAGAGGGAGCGCTCACCAGAGTTTTGACCTCACCACCTGCCTTTACCTGGACTCATCATCATCAGCTGTTTCCCATCATCTCATCACCCCTTCAGTATCTAGTCTGGCTCCACACTGTCACTCTCTGCAAAGTATTGTTAGTGCCACCCTGCCTGCAACACCGAGCATTTATTCCTGGACCTGACCTTCTGCCTCTGACCCTGCTTACTCTGCTTGCCTGCCACCTGCCCCTGATCCTCGCCTGGACTCTGACTATTCTTCTCTCTCTTCTCGGATGATCCCATGCCCGTGTATGACCTCTGCCTGTCTGACCCTGCTTAGTTTTCTGGACTTTTAGCTCTGATAACAAACCCGCTGCACGTGGAGCCAGCTGTCGGCCTGTTTGTGACATAATACTTAGCCAAACATGGATCCAGCAGCAGGAGTTCCCACCCCGACAAACCCGGCGGGGTATGCTGACTTACCGCTCAAGCACGGTCACCAGCTTCAACGTCTGAATACTGCAACTGAAGCCATCATGACACACCTGCAGCTCAACCCACCTGTCAGCAGCGTCTCCTCTGCGGCCTCTTCAGCCTTCCAGCCGTCACCCGCAGCCGCCGCTGACAGCGATCCGACACCTGCTTACACACCGGCTCCACGGATGGACAAGTTCAACGGGGATCCGGAGCAATGTGTGGGGTTTCTCATGCAGTGTGTACTGTTTCTGTGGCAACAACCGAGCCTCTACCCGACAGAGGGATTCTGGCTTGAGGGGTCAGCTCAGCCTTTCCTGGTTCTAACCGACCACAAGAACCTAGAATACATCAAGACCGCCAAGCGGTTGAACCCACGGCAGGCACGCTGGTCCCTGTTCTTCTCACGCTTCTGGTTCCAGATCGCCTATCATCCAGTCTCGAAGAATGGAAAGGCCGACGCCCTATCTCGTCTTTATGATGACTCTGGAGAGGCGTTGGTAGCACCAGAGACTGTCCTACCTTCATCATTCATCCTGGCTCCTGTGCAATGGGACGTAATGACTGAGATGGCTGAGTTTAACGCCGCAGAGGCACCACCACCATCCTGCCCAGGTGATAAGGTGTATGTTCCTCCGTCCCATCGTCAAAGGGTTCTCCACCTTGTGCATGACTCTCCAGTAGCCGGCCAAGTATGGCCGGCACACAGGCCTTAACCGCAAATTTTTTTTTTGGTGGCCCGCATTGCAGGGAGATGTAGCCCAGTATGTCACCCGGTGTGCTGCCTGTCAAACAGCTAAATCACCACGACAGCTTCCAGCCGGCCTCCTGCAACCACTGCCCATTCCACGTTGTCCCTTGTCACACATCGCAGTGGACTTCATCAATGATCTACCCCGGTCAAGAGGTAATACCACAATCCTCTCTGTCATTGACCGTTTTTCAAAAGCCTGCCGGCTGATTCCGTTGCCCAAATTGCCCACAGCTTTTTTATTTAGAGAGGAGACTTTGCTCCTCACAGTGGAAGCTGATCGTTCAAAGAAGCGTTGCGTCATGTCTATTATGAACAAGAGGTTCATAGCTCCAGTGTTTATGGTCTTTGGTTAACTGTAACTTTTCAAACGTTAACGTGATAATTCCAGCAGATTTAAAGGAGAAAAGCAACTCATCGAACTGCTTTTCTCCTTTAAATCTGCTGGAATTATCATTTTAACGGCTGAGAAGTTACAATATGGTAAAGATTTGGTGTTTAAGCGTCACTGGTGACGCCTCAGGTGTTGAAGGGTTAAGAACAGGGGTGTCAAACTCAATCACACAAGGGGCCAAAATCCAAAACACACCTTAGGTCGAACAGGATAAACATTTATTGAACACTACAAAACTACATTTTTAAAACTTTAAAACTTTAAACTTTTTAACATAATTATGAACTAGATATATAGAATTACCTGTGATAATGCTAGTGTGAATGCTGTAAGCTGAATTTGGCCGCTGAAGATTCTGGAATTGATAGCTAAAAAAGCTGAAGCTGATAGCCAGCTAAAATCTTAGCTAAATGCCAAATTAAAACCAAAAAAAAACAAAACAAACAAAAAAAAAAAACTAAATTTGCCAAAACAGCTAGCATGTAGCTGAAATATTAGATAAACTCCGAAACAGCCTTAACATTTTAGTACATGCCAAACTATTTTAAAAAGCCAGCAGAATGCTTTAAAATTTTAAAACTGTATCTTTTTTTTAACATAATTATGAATAATAAAAAGGCAGGAATATTATTCCAAAATAAATCAACTATAACCTTAAATAACTTTCAATATTTTGCTCTCCATAAAAATGTATTTTGTCAAAATCATACAGGTTAGAAATAACTGCAATATAACATCGGGCCATTAATGACAATAAAATAAAATGATCTGAGAATTACCCAGAGGGCCGGATCCGGCCCCCGGGCCTTGACTTTGACGCCCTAGGTTAAGGCATGAACAATAACACGAGCAAACGTGTACAGTGAGGTTGATCTGGGACTTTAGACTTTCAGAACTGAGAGGTCTTCTCCATCCTTCACTGAACTACAGCAGCTGATTTTGGATGTTTCATCAGCAAACGTTCAACCACATCTGCTCCGTTTCTACCCAGGCTTTTAACCAAAATGAAATGCATGCTGGAACAACTCATGCAGAGAAAATGCTTCTTATCGTGACAAGAGCTTCATGGGTCTACCCAGAACCCCCCTCACCCCACCCAACATTCTCATTCCAGGGGGGTCCTTTCGTGTCTTTAATTATTTCACTCTGGAACAGAATCCATGTTTTCCAAACCGATGGAAAATTATAGCAGATCGACCTTTGAAGTTCACAAAAAAACGTTCGGAGTGCAGAACTTTCCTGCTGATTAGGAGAAATGTGAGGTGGTGTGTTCCTCTAAATTACAAACTGTTTGCAGTAAGAAGCGTCCGTCCTCCACTGACAGGGTCGTTCGTTATGAGGCCTTTTGTCACCACCCCGTCTGTCTGCTTCATGTCTGCCCGTTGATGGAGAAGCATGAGAGAACGTCTTGAAGCTTTTTTTCTTTTTTTATTCAGTGGGCTGAACACATGAAACAAATAAATTCCTCTGCTGATGGGCTGGTCCCAGCGGCCCTCTGCTCTGCTCAGAAAACCAGAGAGCTGGATTTCCAGACTCAACTTCTTCATGCTTTTTAGTACAAAATTACTTTAAATCTGCAACTATATTAAAACCACAAGAACATTAGTAAAGTCAATAAAACGCTCCAGACCCGTTACACTAATCAGAGGAGGAGGACTCATGTTGACAGGCTCAAACTTTGTGTTATTCCTTAATTATAAATCTCAAGATGAGCTATAAGGATGTTAGAGATTCTTTTTTCAACATTACTTCACATACATGGGTTGATATAATCGAACGATCGATATGAATCTATTTAAACTTAACAGATCAATAATCGATTAATTGAAATGTAAATTGATGAAGCACATAAAGCTGAAGTTTGTTAGCTTGATGCTAACGTTTAATAGATTTCCCATAGGACGGCTAATGCTAATACTCGGTCGACCTAAACATACATTACCAAATAAATGAACATCTTTATAAACTCACTGTTATGAATTTTACAAACTCTTTTAAGGAAATTTGTGGTCTAAATCATAGTTTTTGCTAATTCTTTCTTCTTCTTGTGGAAAAAAATGTGTACTCCTACAGCGCAATGGCCACCTAGTGGCCTCCGGGAGAAACAGAACAATGTTTATAATGTTAATAATCTGAACATTTTTGTTAGAACTCGGTTTGAGAAAACATGTAACACTGGATGATATTAACAATCTCATTATTTCACTGATACATTTACAGTATGTGAACTGGATCAGATTATTATAAATATATTCAAATCATATAGTAGATTATTAATGTATTTCCAAACAAATGTGTATAAATATGTAAACTCAAAATTGAATTGAGAGGATTGAAAGAATCGATAAAAATTGAAATCAAATTGGTCCAGGCTCTGGAGAATTGAATCAAATTTTTTTTTTTAATTATTATCGATATCCAGTCCTGTAAAGAACTGAACTTTAATGACTGAAACTTGATAAACAAAAAGGCTACAAGACACTAAATGTCCTGAAGGAACTAAACGAGTGGACTGAAAGCCTCACTCCAATCAACGTTTGATCTATTGTAAAATAGTTCAAAGTGCTCTTTCAATTATGATTATGTTGCTTTTGGCCAAAAAAACGTGTTGTTTTCTGGGACAAAGTTTCTGCAGAGCATCAAAAGTTCATCAGGAATTTACCTCAGAGTTTTGGGTGAGAGTGAGACTGTTGATGTAGAGTAACCCTACACTTGTGTCTTTGTATACTCTCTATCCCGCTAGCTTACAGCCCCTCACAGCTCTAAGCTAGCATTAGCAGTGAAAAATAATAGCGAACGTTATCAGAGCTATCCAGTCGTACAGTTTTGATCCAGATTCCAGCTCAGACGAGGAAAACAACATGAATCTGTTTGTCTGCAAGTGGATGCATCAGAATGGAGCAGAGCAGATAGTTAATTGCTTAATTCTTCATCACTCCTACTTACTTTTTCCATTAATTAAATGTAAACATGTCCACTATAATGAGAAAAATGCCACACAAACATGTTAAAAGCACAACTTCTATTGGAGTGGGTCTTTAATTGTACCAAACATCTGTGAAATTTTAAGAAGGAAAATGTGATTCCCAAAAACCAAACAAAGCCCAAACACACACAAGTCTCACCAAACAAACCAAAACTGGATCTCTTTGTTGTGCTTGTTATTACAAATGAAACTATTAAATCTGCTTCTCTGAATTCCTTTGAAATGATATGTAAGCTCAGGATCAAGATCACTTGCATTCTGCAGCAGAACAGTAATCCCCACACAGCAGGAGGTCCACGCCTTACTGAATTAAAAGCTAGGTCACATAGGTCATATCGATTAAAAATAAATGAGGAGAGAATGGTGAGAGAGTTGACCTCATGGTCTGGTTTGATCTGCCTTCATAGATATTTCAGCAGCAGCCAAAGAATAAAGTAAACATCATTGGCTGAAATGTCATGAGTTTCTAAAACTGCTTTTGTCTGACAAAAAAAAATAAGCAAATTAAACCAACTAGTCCTCAGATATATCATGGTGAGATGCATCTCCATCTCCTCACTATATCCTGTTTACCATCTTTGACATTTTATGTTTTGTGATGTGAGCCTCTACAGTTTTGCACTGTGGGTTTGTTTTTTAATACTTGCTTACACCATGTTTTCTCCCCTTCACTTCTGCTTGTTGATTCACTCTCAAGTATACTGAGACCTTTACTCTCTAGTAGGGGTCTCAGTTGACATCAAAATGGATTATCTGCACCAGTGAACCCTGGGTTCAAACTAGGGATGGACACCTTTCACATCTGATCCTGAGCTAGACGCTACGGCTGCATGTGGGTGTCTGTCAGGCTTCTAATGAATGGAAGACACAGAGATCAGGTTTATTTATTGTGAGGAGTTCTACAAAAATCTACAAAAAAGAAAAAAATAGAAAGAAAGAAAGAAACAAATCCTTCAAAGATTTTCTCGTTACCGGGGCTTTTATCTCACTCGTGGGGCTGTGTCTGGATGACAGCCGTTTTCACTGTGTTTCTATGACTGAGTTTTAAGGCTTCCAACACTAACCCTAGAGAAGAGGAAAAGAGGACTTCTTTATTTTTGTCTTGGCAAAAATAAGTAAAATATCACAGTTCAGGAGACCTGACCAGGCTGCCCGCGCTCCCCGCAGCGGCTGTCTGTCTCCCGGCATATTGAGCATGCGAGCTCCGCTGAAGTCCGGTACACTCATTAAAATGTAACCTGCTGATCGGGTCATTGAAATGCTCATGCTCACCCCGTTGCATATGAGCCCGCCCACTATTGCAGGAGAGGTAGAAGGATTGGCTATAGCTTCGAAGTACGGAGCAGAGTTGAAGTAATTTACATGCCCAAAGACAAATAGACCTTCAATGAAACATAGCACCAAAATGAGGAACCATTTGCAGCAGCTTTTTTCAGTTTCGGTAGAACCACGTAAATCATAACGATTCCTACTTGGAACTGAACTTTGGTGCCCACCTCTACTTCAAACAGACATGACAACACAAAAATCCTACAACTAAAAGTCCTGAATCAATGTCAGAACTTAAAAGTCAACAAAGACTTTGTGCAAAACTGTATTTTTGCTTCTGTCACATGTTCAAAAGAAACTTTTGATTTACTTGTTTATTTGTACTTGTATTGTGTACAATATCAAACATGCATTAGTAGTTTTCCTCATCAGTCAGTGAAAGAATAAACAGTCACTCTGACATGACAAATACATGAAAACAAGGCAGACAAACACAAAGGCCAAAAGGTTGATAAGATGAAACGCTGACATCACTGAGAGAAACTTCACCAACGGTCAAAACAAAGGAGGTGCAGCAACCAAAATAGCTGCAATCATCTGCATCCTCACAAAGCCACTTTGATGACAATAGTAATGATGCACTGAACAGCAGGACCTGTTATTCTGTGTGTTATGGAGGCTTCATGATGCTTGTAGGGCAACAAATGCTCACAACTTTGAGAACACAGACACTATATTAACCCAAACCAGCTGGGATTATTTATTTTCATGTTCATGACCTGAACTTCAACTGTGTGATCATACTAAGATGTGTTTTAGTTTGGTTGGATAACAAGACTTACTACTGAGAAAACCAGATTTCAGTACAGTAGTGACCAAAGCATGATGATAAATGCTGTGGTGAGATCAGAAGCAAAAACCAATGTCAGGACAGGAAACACAGCAAACTTCACAACTATGTTGATTCAAATGTGCAGACCTCATATTATGCTACAAAATGCTTAACATTTAATCAAACTTTCAGCATCGACTTTCCTAAAGCCGGAGCTGGCCATCAACTGATCGTAAAATGGGGTGTTCACACCATCCGAAAACCTCAACCAGCTCAGATGGAGAGGCAGGCTTATTCAACCACGATGGGTCTGTCCTCAAAAATGTTGGCAAAATAGTTAAAAACATTGTTATTGCAAGCAGCAAGCAGAACTAAAACAGGAATGTTGGGAACATGGTTCATTCTTATGTATAGAAATGTTCGGCATAGCAGAGCTGATAAACACAAACACGTGTTTCTATTTCGCTAGAAGTCAATTAAATAGGACAACTTGTCCTTTTAGGATTTATGTCTGGAGAGAAACTTTTATTACTATTGGAATGACAGTGCAGTTACATCAACTAGTATTTAATCAGTGGTGAGGAAAAAATGAGAAAGCAGGTTATTCCCCAAAATCTACACAAAAGATCACAAATTAAATGTATATTGTTAAATTACTAACCTGATGAAAAACATTAAAGTTGCATTTAGTCAGGAGGATGCAAAAGGCATTGCAGTTAACTTAATTGAGAGCCTATAAGAACTGGACACAGTATCCCCTCCTCCCCGGCGTTCCAGAAACTTATTAGGAATATTAGAGGAAGTTAAAGCCAAAATCCCATAGACTTCAATAGAGAAATAAACAGTACCTTCTCATTCGTTATATTAGTCAAAATAACCATTCTTGTTCTGGTGTCTCTTTTTAACATGTTCTTGCTAAACCTAATTTCTGTTCATTATATATTTTCTTTATCACAAGTTATTCAAGTTATAAACTGGCCAATCAAATGGCTCAATAAATTCAGGGTAGGGGTGTGGCTTCCCAACAAGCTCACTCCTGATTAGCCAGAGAGGTTGCCATAGAAGTGTTAATTCAGACCGACACGGACCAATCACCGCTTACTAACGTTGTCTGGTTCCAACATGGCGACGTCTGTACTGCAGAAAAATGGCGACTGAATTGATTACATTTCATTGGAACTGAAAGTAAGGCTTTTCTATGGGCGACGTCACAGGTGCTTTGTCCATAACTATATACTGTCAATAGTTAACTCACACATTAACCAGAAATCCTCCCATGACATGTTTGATCAGCAGAATGATTCAAGCATGATGCACTCCATCAGTAGTCTTCAAACTTTTCAAACCACGGACCGGTTTAATGTCACACAATATGCTTAAAGATCGTTCTGTGTGAGGCTAAAGTGAGTGTCTGAATTTATTTTTCTTCCAGTTTCCCTTAACTTTTAAGGGGAACGTTTATCCTCATTCTCTGTAAATATCTGCAGCAGCAGTCACCAAGGCGTTGAATCTGGGGAAAGGGTCATGGAGAGGGGAGGAAATGCAAGTTTCCATGACAACGTGCTCTGCTTATCACACTTGCAGCAGATTGTTTTGGTTCAGTCTAAAGGAGTGTGCCCTTGGCTCGGGGGTTCCTGATTAGAGATGACACAGTTTCTATCTGCCTGCTGAATGTCCAGGTGCTGCTTTACGGCAGAATATTCACTGATCATGTCGATTTGAGTCTGTGAAACGGTGGACTTGACTGAAAAGGCATTTTTAAGGGCTCAGTTTTATTTCCTGAACAAACTCTTTTGCCATGAAGAGCAATGTGGTGACCAG
The DNA here is from genome assembly GCF_002922805.2 of Oryzias melastigma. Classification (NCBI taxonomy): domain Eukaryota; kingdom Metazoa; phylum Chordata; class Actinopteri; order Beloniformes; family Adrianichthyidae; genus Oryzias; species Oryzias melastigma. The sequence continues at coordinate 23,059,251 of NC_050523.1, read as the reverse complement.
TGACAGCAGAAAGTACATTCAATTTTATGGAAGCCACAGAAAATATTAGACAGAGTTCAAAGTCTGAGCATAAAAACACTCCTGGAAACAAACTAATGACAGAAAGGCAACAAAAAAGAAAATAGAATACAATGAAACCAATCCCCTGGCTGGTGCACATCACTTTGCCAACAAACCCACAGCTGGATAAACCACCAGACATGTAGCCTCCTGCCCTTAGACTGCAGCTTCAGCAGAGAAACTGCAAGTTTATCCATCTGTTGCATCAATGAATCTAATGTCCTGAAAAAGAAAAGCTGCTGGTTTGCTTGTGTTAATATTCTACTCACAGTTTGGTCAAAGCTCAAAATGGACTCCTCCCTGGAATCCCCCTCCAGGTCTTTCAGGTCATTCGAGGACAGCAGAAGTCTCTGAGAGGAAGAGAGGTGGAGCACATCGATGAATAACTAGACACCATTCATGCAACTGCAACACAAACTCACAGGATCAAGAAAGCTTTTACCCTAAATCCCTTAAAAGTCTATTCTAATGCTTGAGCTAGCTTGAATGCAGCAGCCAGCACATGGACAGCAGGAGTCAGAGTGTCCGCCTCAAACGTCCTCAGTTTCATGTTGAAGCTACAGCTTAAAACTGTCCTTCTTTTTAGTCATTTTCTCCTACTGTTCCTCACCTCAGAGGCCTTCATGGTGTGTGCAGAGGAGCGAGGGGACTTGGGGGCGGGCTTATTGCAGAGGGGTGGGTGGTGGCTGCAGTGTTGATTGGCACCATCAGGGTCGCCTAAGCGGATGACCAACTGTCGAAGATGACCCTGTACCAAAAATTGCAAAAACAGATAAATTACGTTTTTTTTTCTCCCATTTGTGTTTGTTTTAATTTTAAGTGAAGTTACCATTGACTACAGGTACTAAAATACAGTATTCATAATTTAAGTTTAAATAACAGAAGAATACTTACTTTAAAATATCTCTAACAAATGATAAAAACAAGATCAAATGTGAGAGGAAAAAATATTTCTCCACAGTATATAAGGTTGTTGTTTATTCCAAAACATCAGAAGTTGTTTAAAAATGTTTTTGAAAAGTTTTAACTAATATTGAAATGAATGGCAACAATTCAGTTTTGACATTACATATACTGTATGAGGCGGCCATGGTGCAGAGGTAGAGCGGTCAACCTCTGATCGGAAGATCGCAGGGTCAGTTACCACCCTACCTGTCCCGAGGAAAGAACCTGAACCCCACATTGTTCCTGGTGCTTATAGGTTGGCACCAGTGATTGGTTCACACTGGGTATGAGTTACACGTTCAAAAAGCGGTAACCCTTGTGCTATCCTAGGTATGTTGGTGTTGGGAGTGGGGTCATCTGGACCCCGCAAGACTTTTCTTGTTCAATTGATTTTTTGATGTAAGGTTTGGTAATCTGGACCCCATATGGTAGCACAAGCAAGAAAAGTGTCCTTGAACTCGCTTTTAGCATACAGGGTTGACACTGGACTGTCGCTTCTCGATACCAGCTCATGCACCTACGAGTGGAAGAGTTTGGTGCGAAATGTTAAAGCGGTGTTAATCTTGCTCCAGGCTTTTTCTTTCACAGCTCTATTAAGATTTATATAAGACTTTGGCTCAATCCAAATTCTTCCCCTACCCCTCCAACTGTAGGTGCATTTGGAGGGGTAGGGGTGTCTGAAACTATTCTTTTTAAGGAGTAGCCATAGCGGCAGAGGGCTTTATATCCCTCCAACGCGTTGAGCTATGCTGCGGAGGAAAAATGAATTCCTTCATATGGGGGACATGCTGTTTTAGCATGACTTTTTAAAGTTATTAAACCTATATGTATATGTATATATATATATATATATATATATATATATATAATTTCACTTTTATTTTTATTCAATAAAAGAAAAAACACACAAAACAACCTTGAGTTTTAAACTCAAACATTCAAACATTTTTCTTTCACGTATTTTTTCATTAAATTAGGAGGAAGGCATTTCATATGTACACTACACGTAGATTTTAAAATATTAAAGGTATCAAGATCATAACATTTCTAGAATTTTTATTTTATAAATATTGAATTGGACTGGTCCCTATAATTACTTTTTGTGCTATTTTCCGCTAACGTAGATGACCAGCGAATCATGAGGACGTCATAAAGGGTAGTGTCGTCTGAATTTAAAGACACTATTTTCCATGATTCTCCATTTGGAAGGCTAAATGTACGGATAGGGAAAAGCTGTAGGGGTAAGAGAACAATTCAGATTTGGCTTTGGTGTCATTGAGTTTTAGCTGGTCACAAACCACAATTACTGTTTCTCCTGTATGATCACTTTTCAAAAGGTTGGCTCTTCTGTCAATTAAAAAGGACACTATCCACACATCACCACAAATCCAAGTCCCTGATTGGTCAAACTTCAACTAGTGTAGCTTTCAATGTGCATTGGCTGCACATCTTGTATGTAGAGTCCTAAAACACTCATAGAAACGTGTATAAGGATGCGTGAAGAAGAGTGTTTTGAACGTGGAAGCCTGAAATACAAATATACACACGATCAATAGACTTTCCATTGGAAGGGGTCGTTTGAACACACATTGCAGAGGTCGATGTGAACGTAGCATAACCACTATCAGTGTGTGCATGGGCTAATGGGACTGAGACTGTAAAGTGTTTTGGGCCTTTTAAAAAGGTAGAAAAGTAATATAAGTAGAGGCCATTTACCGTCTTTATTGACAATAGAGGACTGCAAATCTAAGAAAGAGACAGCTAATTGAACATTGGTCCTTAAAAAAAGACTTTAGCTTCTCTTTTCTAAAGAGAAGTCATCTTAAAGACCCATTTGTAGGAAAATCATGTTTTTGGTGATCTTCTTGTACCATTCTCTGACAATGGACAACATATATAAAGAAACTTAAGCTCAACTTACACCGCTGAGTATTTCTTTATTAAAATTGTTGTGAATCAGGAGCAGATGAAAAACGTAGTTTGAAAAAGATTGGAAAGAAGGCAAGGCGAGCCACAAGCTCTGTGCTCTAAACTCTCATCAACGGCGAGAAGAAGGGGAGGCGAGGTTTCTCTGCACCAAGGGTCTTGTCCCAAACTCAGAGGTGAATTTCTAATGAACAACTGCAGAAACTATGTCCTAGAAAATAGATTTAGATTTTTGATTTTGGGACCAGACCACACAAACACTGAATGTGCTCTCTGGTAGTTAGACTCTTTGATTTCAAAAAACGTTCTTAAATGTAGGAATATGTCTTGAGATTATTATTTTTTTGTCGTAACAGGTCAAACCCTGGTCATTGTCAAACAGGGTTTCATCCATGCTTTTCTGTTATAGCTAAAGATCAGAGCAGATTATTAACACATGAGCCTTTTGCAAATGATTGATGAGAGACGAGGCTGTCAGCACCTCTCAGTGTGGAAGCTTTCTGTCTTTAGAGTTCAGTAAAAAACCATGCTTGACAAAGGGAAACCCTTCTATTTGATGGTACAAACAAATCCAGATGCGGAAGTCGACTCACCACAATCCTCCTGCTCCTCAGACGACACGCTACAGCGGTCTTTGTAACAGAGACATACCAGAATGCTTACTCTGTGGGCCATCAAAATCTAGTCTCCTGTAAGAGTTTTTATCCACTCAGATACAAAAAAACAAAAAAACAGAAGGCTGCCGCTCCAGTTAGCTTGGGTTCTTCAGAAGTTCAGGTACATTTTTTAATATTTCATCAAAATTTCAACAATTTTGCTGTTTGAAACGAAGTAAGGAAGTTTTAAACACTACAGATGTTTAAAGTGGCCTTGAATAAAAATATGGAACTATGTTCTTGAGAAATTTTTTTTTGTCATAAAGAGGACCAGAAAATAGCTAACTATACAGGTCAAAACTCATGTCAATGCATCCTCTGGTCAGGCACTGATGAAAGAGTGGAGCTGCAGATTCATGGGGTTACACTGATTTTTTTTAGTTTCTGAGTGTCCTTTCTGAAAACAATCACAGGTTTTACTGAAAAAGGTGTATATCACGATACAATTATTTTATATCACAATAACGATACATATCACGATGTAAAACAATAAAGTATATTTTTAGTTATTCTCTAAAAAAATGTCATAACTTACCTTTCTGTCTATTTTAAGTAACTGATAACTGAATAGTCATAATTGAGAAACAAACATTTTATATTAATAAATTAAATGAAAACAGATTTGGTTGAAATACACATTTGTTTCAAAAATCAAAGATATTTAAACAGATTTTTTTTTAAATATACTTTTTATGAAAAACATTTTTTTAAGTGCACAACAGTTTCAAGTTTCTAAGTAGAAAAACAAATGTTTGCACAAAATTCAGCAGTAATTACGTTAATTGCGTCAACTGTTGAAGAGTTACCGAAACAATATAAACACCGGAGCTAAAGCTCAGATGTTAAAGTTATTTTTTTTTCTTTTTTTTTTGAGAACTTATGCCGGTGAGCGGAACTTCAGTTTCAATTTTTGAGTGGGAAAAAAAAAGCACTCGCTAGTCTTACTTTGAAAAAAGGAAACTTGACTGACACTTTATTTTGAAGATTTGTTTATTTTGGGTGACAATAGAGCTGCGCATGTTTTGTTTTAGTTCATAATCCAAAATCCAACAATATTCTGTATTTCAGAGAAAATAATATTTTACTACATGATATTTTACTACATTCTACTAGATTTTTAAAAATCACGAATTAGCTATCTTTGACTTAGCGAATTCTTCATACTCGAATAGGTTGCAGATCAATTACAGCCCTATTCTACAGCTTAGTTTTTTGTAATCTCATATGTTCATTTTTGTAGACTTTCCTTGAGTGATGGAAGGTTTGTTGTGTTAGCATCGGTGCGGGAATAGCCTCCTAGCATGATTTACATATTGCTGTCTTCTGCTCATCGTCGGACATCTTGAATCCGAAAAGCAGCCAAATCACTGACGTACCGCTCGTTTGCTGAAAACGCTTCTTCTTGAGATGCCTGTATCTGTATCTGTCTGTTTCATCTCCGGGGAAACAACTTCAAGCTGTTCAGCATTCATCGTTCTGCACTTGTCTTAAGTAACGTATAGGCTGTCGTAAAACCTGCGAGAGTACGAATTAAAGCAGCTTGACGTCGCAAAACCACAGTTTCATTGCAAAGAATATCCTTTTAATTTGTCTTCATTTTAATTTATATACATTTTTTCTGTACACACTGACGAGGTAACACCAATGCAATTGTCTCGGGCTATTTAATGATATATTTGGTGTAATAATTGATCAAATTAGAGTTGAAACGATATAAACAGTCAAAGAGAAATGGCACGATAGGCACTTTTCTGTCCCCTACACAATATATATCGTCAAATCACCCACAGGTTAGCATCAAACACTTCTCATGGAAAGGACGGAGCAGCGACACTGACTGAAATACAAGTGTTACTGATGGGACTACAGGAAACAAATGGGGCTTAATACCCCAAAGAAGTATCTGGCTCTGATCTTGAGGCCCTAAAGTAATTATTCACAAATGATATTTGGGAAGCCAATTCTTGAAAAACATGTAATGATCCACTGATATCTAATTTGTCAAACTTTCTGAATTTAGCTTTGGACCGTCTTTGAAAGGCTCAGAAGAGCTGTGGTGTGTGATGGGTGTTGGTGGTTACTGAAGGCGGTGTCTGGGTGGAGCTGCTTCTCTTTGTGTTTGGAGAAAAGCAAAGACTTGAAAAGCTGCCTCTTACTTCAAAGGGAGTCTCAAAAGCCTCGATGGTTCCTCCAACCATGAGCAGGCCGTCGGTGCCGATCCCCATGCCCAGGTTCACCCAGTCCACGCTCTCCAGCAGAGAGCAGTCGGCGTACAACGACAGACGCTTGGTGGACACGCTGACCCCCACGTGATGCCACTCCCCGTCACACAGACCCCCCACCGGGAACCTGAAACACACACAAACTGGGATTACAGGATTGTTGAGTTTTTACTTATTTTTAAGGTTTTTAATCAATGAATAAACAAAGATAATATGAAAATTATTGTTAAAGAAGAAGATTCTTAACCGCACTTGGTTGATGATAAATGAAATTCTTTGGATAAAATGTATAAACAGAACATATTTATTTTATGAGCAAAAAGTCTTGCAGACAATTCCTCTTGTGAAAAAAAAAGATTGCTTTTGATTTGAAGCTATTTGGTTTTACTTTTCAGTATATTTACATTTTTAGTGTTCTTTCCACTTTAAAACTTCCACATTTGGTGATTATAAAGCACATTGCTCTTCCTGGGCTGTCCTGATGTTGCATCTCTGACGAGGTATTGGCTGTAAACAGTCATCTAATTTTCCTATATCTGAACACATTTCTCTTAAAGCAGTGCTTTTCTGATACTTTGAATAATTAAGTGTACTAATAGAAAGGGAATAGAGAATGGAACTAACATATGAAAGCATGTCAAACTAATATAGAAGGACAGCGACAGATGGAAACAGTCCAAACAGTAACAGGACCAAGCTGAGTCCAGAAGCGTTGGGTCAAGCTGAATTAGGAACTGGAAAAAAACTACTGTCTGTAAAGTATAAATGAGTCAGTGGTGCCCAATCCAAGGGTCGTGGACCGGTACCAGTCCTTGGGACAGTTGGTACTGGGGTGCAAAAGAAAAAAAAAGAAAAAAACGAGACCTACCATTTTCTTATTTTTGAAGGCTAATTCCAAGTTTTATTTTGAAAAACTACTAGATTCTAAACACCACGTCCAACTCATCAAGCTGCTCTTTCACATGTCAAAAATAAATCTGCTAATCCGCCATACCAGCTGCGCCGAACCCTAAATTTGAGACCCCCAAGCTACCACTGTTAACAACAAAAAATGTTTTTGCAAAGTTTCTTGATTTAGAAATGATAAAATGAAGAAACAGAAGAAGAGACTTCAAAGACTCAAGAAAGCTGCATTTAACAGACAAAAACCAAGAGTCTTTACTTCAAATATGGATTTATTGCGACAGTTCTTCTCACAGACCGCAGTATTAATTTGGGATTCATTTATCTTAATTATTTTATCTCTTTTTTGACAGGAAAAAAGGTCAGCGGACCCAACTAATGTTTGAACTGTGGTCCCGGGTGTCTCGTCTCCACACACCTCAAAATCAAAGAACCCAACGGGAGTCTGCTACGTATAGACCAGTTCATGAAAATATTGTGCGACTATAAACTGGTCCCTTGCCTGACAAAGGTCGTGGACCACTGACCTGAGCTACTTCTGTTTCATTTTCAGGGTAATTCCATTATTTAGCACATAATATATTCTCCCTAATCCTCTTTGGTCAAGGTTTTATTTAATTCACACTTGACAACATCCAACATAACGATGGAGGAAGAAGTGGAGATGTGCGGATGCATAAAAGAGCTAGCGGACAGCATCAGGAAAAAAAGCTGGAGAGGAATTTATTTCTCAAAACTCTGATCAGAGGAGCTAAAACTCTTAACATGTTGATGTTTATAATCTGGAAGTGTGTGAGACTTAATTCATACCTGCTTTCATACTCACTATCAAACTCTTTCATACATGCTGTTTGATGGTGTGTGAAAGCAAGTATGAATTAAGTCTTATACAGCCTCTCATAGTTCGTGCATGTTTGAAGTGCTGCTATGAAAACTATAAAATCCATTTTTCGCTGACAGAGCAAAATAACACAGAGTGTCTGTGTCCACATTTCTGTTTGGAGCCCGTCAGTGAGGCAGTGAAGTGCTGTGGTCCCCAAAAAGCAGGAATCAGTCGGAAGATGACAAATAAATCATTACATCAAAGAGACAGCCCAGCGGAGCCCTTTTCAAGCAGAAACAGATGCACAAAAACAGTTTTATCTGTCTTCAAGACATATTTGCAAAAGACTCAGACAAGTACCAGGACCGGGCACACGGCATATGCTGTAAATATCTTGAAATCTGTCTTAATGTGCAACAGTACGAACATGCGCGTGTTTGGAGCATCAACACTGAAAGATTCTGGGCACTTTTACCCAATTATTCACAAAGGCTAATGTCTTTCATCTCCCAAAGGCTTCCCTTAACTCAGTACATGACATTTCAAATGCTGCCAAACAATTCTAACAGTTACTCTGAAAATAAATCAGAGTTGCATTATAATCTCCATTGCAGAAAAACCCATGATGATCAGAGTTTTTGTGGTCTGAATTTTTCACTTCCACACAAGCCTTCTCTAATGAAAACATGCTGATGAACATTATCTTCTGATTCTGCTTGTAGATCATTTTAAGTGTTCAGTGAAGATTTAATTTCAAACTGGAATGGGAAGGGGGGGCGACTCACTCATAGTGTCGCTGCTGAGTTCCGATGAAGATGACAGCGCGGGCGCTGATCCGCAGCTGCAGCATGATGTGGCTGTCGGGGCTCAGTATGGTCAAGACGCTGCATTCCTCCCTCTGATGACTCCGGAACTGCACCAGCAAACTGAACTCATCTGCAAAACTGAGCACAAGTCATTACTCCTTCACTTTGGTAAATTTTAGGAGGTTATCCCTTTAGGGAATATTGTGTGAATAATGTATCTAATCTACTCCCCTGCATCCTCCTTGTTCTCAACATCTATCTTATGTACTCCTCTGAACCCATGAACTTCGTCTTTGGACTTTGTATCTCCAACCTTTGTATCCTTTTACTAACATCCTAAACCATGTGTCAAAGTCAAAGCCCGGGCGCTGGATCCAGCCCGCCAGATCATTTTAATTTTAATTTTTCTATCAACGGCCCGATGTTATCTTGCACTGGTAACATATTGCAGCACATTCTCAGTCCCAACTCGTCACATATTGACGTTTGGTTAAGGACCCATGCGCGCCAAAAATTGACGATTTTGGTGCCCCCTTAAATCAGGGGTCCCCAATCTCCAGACCACAAATTCGTACCGGTCCGGTACCGGGATGTGGACTGCACCAGTATCCTAACCCGAACCTTAATCCGGTACCGGACATAGATCGGTAATGGACGTGGGTCGGTACTGAATGTCGATAAGTGCTGCTTCCGGATGCAGTACCTGTTCCCAAACCTTAACCTGGTACCAGACGTGGGTGGGTACTGTACGTGGATCAGTACCTGTTCTGGGTGCAGTACCAGTTCCTAAACCTTAAACCGCTACTGGATATGGGTCGGTACTGGACGTGGATCAGTACCTGTTCTGGGTGCAGTACCAGTTCCTAAACCTTAAACCGCTACCGGATATGGGTCGGTACTGGACGCGGACCAGTACTGGTTCCTGATGCAGTAACCAGTTCCCGAACTTAAACCCGCAAGTGGATACGGGTCGGTACTGGACGTAGGTCAGTATTGGTTCTGGATGCAGGACTTTTTCCCGAACATTAACCTGCAACCGGACATGGTTCGGTACTTGACGCGGATCAGTACCTGTTCTGGATGCAGTACCGGTTCCCAAACCTTAACTTAGTATCGGACATGGGTCGTACTGGACACGGATTAGTACCTGTTCTGGATGCAGTACCGGTTCCCGAACCTTAACTTAGTACTGGACATGGGTCCGGATGTAGTGCCAGTTCCAGACACAGTACTAGAAGCGGACCAGGCTGGGGTTAGGAGAACAGGTGTTCGGATCTGGTACCAACTTAAAAAGTTACGTTTTAAAAGTTTTCAAATTTTTGTGTGTTGAGTAAATGTTTATCCTGTTCTGGCCGTTTGTTCTGGATTTTGGATCCCTGTACGATTATGATTGACACCCATCTCTATCTGCTTCCCTGCATTTCTCTCCAGAACATCCACCATGATCCACTCCTCTGATGGATTCATTCCTGATCCATCCGGGCCACTCCCAAATAGAACCTCAACATCTTCATCTCTGCTGCCTCCAGCTCTGGCTCCTGTCTGTCTCTAAATCAGACACCGGTCCTCGAGGGCCAGTGTCCTACATGTTTTCCAACCAACCCGCCGTTGAAGCTCCTAAATGGCCAAACACAGCTGAACTTAAAGTGGGGTTCACAATACAGAAAATATTTCATAAACAAATGCAACAAATACTTCTGACACAAATTTGCAAATGATCAGGATGAAATAACACAACAATATATGTCCCTGTTGTTCTGGATTAAAACACACCTGTCGAGGAAGAGCTGCTGCATGGGAAGAGCCAGGGTGGAGTACTGTCCCACCTGGAGGATCGGACACCTGCCGTCCTCCACTGTCCAGGAGGCATTGCTGCTGTCTGACACTAGACGGGAAAGCTCCTGCAGAACGTCCACTTCCTCTGTGGAGGGTAAAGGAAGATACAGTTCATGAAAAACGTGATAACATTTGACTTTAGGGTTCATCCATGTGGCTGGAATACTGAGTTCTTCAGTGACTCATTGTGTTTTAGACCCTGGTAGTGTTTAAATTATTCAGATCGTTAGGGAAAGGTTGAAAATTAAATGAAAGATTAATAAATATTGTTTAACTCAAGTGTGAGGGTGTCAATCTCCTGAAATACTTTTGTGTGCATTTTTGGCTAGAATACTTTGGAAGTGAACCTGTCTCGTACAGTTCTAAAATTGTAAATAAATCGTATACTTGAAAAGATAGCTGGAATCATAATTTTTATTTAGCTTCCAAAGGGAAAAAGTATGGAAGCCTTTGTGACTCATAATTAAAAATAAAAGTTAACATTGGAAATGCTTTTTCATTTCCACAATGTAACTACATTACTTGTCTCTTATATGACAATAAAAAGCAATTCTCCAAATATCTTTTTCACCACTTATTATGTAACTTAATTAAGATGATAAATAAAATTTTACATTTCATTTTCAAAAAGTTCTTTAGTAAATGTGTAC
>NC_050523.1:23044848-23048266 GCF_002922805.2 Oryzias melastigma | reverse complement strand
CTAATTAGACATATCAGATTTGAAAATTAAAATGGATTTACAGAAATGCTTTTTCATTTTCACAATGTAACTGCATTACTTGTCTCTTAAATAAAATGAAAAAGCAATTCTCTTAACAGCTTTTCCATTTTCTTAATCAATATTGCTCATTCAGTGACATAATTAAATTGACAGAACAAATGAAGATTCCTTTTTTGTTTTCACATCTGCAGTGTTAAAGTGTCTCAAATCAGATCGAATTAGCAGTTCCAAGGGGCAGACCATGATGACATCAGTGCTTGCTCCTCGTCTGGTTTGATAGGTGCTATCGGCAAATGGCATGCAGTTTAATTATGTAACGGAATGAGCGGTGTTGAAGGAGAAAAAGAAAAAGACGTTCGGAGAATTGCCTTTTCATTTAATTTAAGAAACAGGTAATACAGTTACATTGTGAAAATGAAAAAGCATTTCCAATGTTGACTTTTATTTTTAATTATGAGTCACAAACGCTTCCATAACAAAGTTCCATATTTATTATTTCAGAACCTGAGAGTCAGCAAACTCACATGATAAGTCCTGAAAATATCAAAACCATATTAGAGTGAAGGAATAAAGCATTGTTTCAATTCAAAAAGTCCAAAAAATGAGAGAGAACCTTCTCAGGAGTTAGCAATTCTTCAAACTAAACAGTGGTAGTGGGGAGAGATTATATAAGTTCACTTCTTCCCACTCAAGGATTCAATCAAACCTTACTAGACTTTAGCTAATAATTACCATATTTAATGAAGTGTTTTTGTTTTTTGTTTGTTTTTTATTCCCTAATCAATGCATTTTATTGTTTCTGTAATGAGTTTGAAAAATCTGTGTTCTGTCCTGTATTGTCCACAATCTATGCTTAAAATGAACATGATCAATCAATCAGTCAATCAACCAATCAAACTGTTTAGAGACAAAATGGAAACCTTTAGTCAGGGAAAAGCGACACAAAGTTTGCACATCACTGGTACAAGATCTGTGTAAATGTTTGGGATATTTGAAGCCCAAGTTCACAGCACAGCATGTGGATTATTCATTAAAAAGGAACACTATGGACAAATCCAAGTTTTAAAAATGCTTCAGTGAACTGCATCTTTCTTCAAAAACGTACCAGTAGTCTCACTTCTTCTGCAACTCAGTCTTGTCACTCACAAAGAAATTGGTTCAAAACTTTTGTGGGGACTCAATTTGTCTTTGCGTAAGCGCAATAATGCTTTTTCTTTCTTGTTGTAGGGGTTTTAACACATCTTTGAAACATTTGTTGATAATTTTGGATGATTGTGATCATAATTTTCCAGGATTAGCATGACATGTGTTTAGGTCAGCTAGCAGAGAGGATAAACTCAATTTAAGGTTCAATAAGTCAAGCCTGCAACATGTTTGCAGAAATGAACAAAAGACACAAAAGCTGTTTTAATGGGAAACACAAAACTGACACTAGGAAGCAACAACAAACCAGTAAACTAAAGATCAAGGCTGATATGAGATCTCTCATAACTGCTTTGACCTTAGGCAAAAAAAATAAAGGAATGATATTTTAAAAAGAATAAAACCCTTAAATAAAGACATCAGCCCAACAGTCATCTGTCAACAGACATCTGACTCAACAGAATCTAAAGAAGCTGTCATTTGTTGCCCCAGGAAACGGAAAATGTTTTCCTCCACATACAGATCTGCTCCTCAGATAGTCTCAATTACGCCACGCTTCTGTGGCAGCCTTCAGAGAAAAGGTCTTACCCTCGAGGAGAAACCAACAAAGACTGGAGCTTTTGCCCAACTCTGCAACGGGGAATCAAGGGGTGGCAAATGAAAACACCTTGATGAACAAAGTGTCGATCAAAGTTTTGGAAAAACCTTCAACTCTTCAAGATAGACAGGAAGTTAGTTTTAAAAAGTACAATAGACGCACAAAATTCTGTGTTTTCTGTGCTTTTTGTAGATCTGGTATGCATGGATCCCTGTTACGAATGAACAAAGGTTCCTGGGAGAACTCAAACATTTGTCATTGAGGGGGGGTGAGGTGTCGGAGGTCATCAGTTTTGCTCCTAACCTGTTCTGGTGCAGGGTCACTGCCCTTCATGCTCCAACAAGAACAGTGTTCGTCTGTCAGCCTGCTGACACCTCTGACAGCCCTTCAGAGACCCAGCGCTGAACTCTCCACGCTCACTGCCTGCAGCTGAGGGCGGCTCTGGCAGGTGAAAGGGGGCGCTTGTGTAACGGAGCTCAACAGGACAATTATCGAGTTTGTTAAGTGGTCAAACAACGCCTCCTCTATTAGGGCCGGCTCAGGTGGTCATTCCCAGCTGGAAGCGGCTCTAACAAACCCAACGTGTGACGACAAGAGCAGAGCTAGATCATAAATCTAAGATATGGATGGATGCACAGTATTTCACATTGTGGTAGAATTTCTTGCAAATCACTAAATATAATGTTAATAATCACTAATTGTTTTGCTATATTTTTAAAAGCTCTCGTAAAACTTTCAGCAACTAAATAAACAAAAACAATATTAGACTACGGTCACTGTCCTAAAAGGACACGGCACTAACGCCGGGTTCACAGTGGATGCGGAAGCGGCCCGGAGTGGAGTTCACGCTGCATCCACTCCACTCTGTGGTTCACACCAGACGTCAATTACGGCGTTTTATTGTAAAAATTGGTTATATTTTGAAAATAAACCAGATTTTCTCATGTATCTTGATATAACTTCCTGCCAGAATTGACGCTCGCAGCTTGCGCACACAATATTGTGCTTTCTTGGAAGAAAAATGATCTAAAAATGTGTAAATTGACAAGACTATTATGTGTTTTCAAAATTGGAGTTGTGAATGATCAGTGGTGCAGAACGGCTCACTTTTCATAAATACCCTTGGACTACTGGGCAGCTAGTGGCTGGTGGTTCTTGATCTAGACATCCGCCGTCCGGAAACATTTACATGACATCCAATCAGTGTTGCTGTCGGGTGGCGAGCGGGCTTCCACCGCCCAGCTGATTTTGCCATCCTAACACCTGATGAATGACCACCTGACTGCCACCATCTATATTTATGATTACGTCAACGATTTTCAAGAAATAGGGCATAAGACTGAAAGAGTCACTTGAATTTAAAATCAAGAGTTCAAGAGAAAAAACAGAAGATGTCATCAATGTTTGAACTGTTCATTAGAATTTGAAATTTTAAGTGGACCAACACCTGACAGCTAATGGATCAGCTGAGTTTGGAGAAACCTGAGCGTCATTCAGCCTTTAAAGTGGCCCAAAAGCAGGATTACTGTCAGCTGAGCATTACATTGAGAACTGATGTTATCAAGCCAGAAAGAAGAAATGCAAACTTGGACTGGAATTCAGATTCTGCTACATAATCGTTCCTCTCCAAGTCACGCTTTTCCATGTCCAATGTGT
>NC_050523.1:23044149-23044685 GCF_002922805.2 Oryzias melastigma | reverse complement strand
TCGTAAATCTAAGATATGGCTGGATGCACAGTATTTCACATTGTGGTAGAATTTCTTGCAAATCACTAAATACAATATTAATAATCACTCATTGTTTTGCTACATTTTTAAAAGCTCTCGTAAAACTTTAAGCAACGAAATAAACGAAAACAATATTAGACTACGGTCACTGTCCTAAAAGGACACGGCACTAACGCCGGGTTCACAGTGGATACGGAAGCGGCTTGGAGTGGAGTTCACGTGGCGTCCTCTCTGCTCTGTGGTTCACACCAGACGCCAATTGTGGCGTTTTATTGTAAAAATTGGTTATATTTTAAAAATAAACCGGATTTTCTCATGTATCTTGATATTACGTCAACGATTTTCAAGAAATAAGGCATAAAACTGAAAGAGTCACTTGAATTTAAAATCAAGAGTTCAAGAGAAAAAACAGAAGATGTCATCAATATTTGAACTGTTCATTAGAATTTGAAATTTTAAGTGGACCAACACCTGACAGCTAATGGATCAGCTGAGTTTGGAGAAACCTGAGCGTC
>NC_050523.1:23042993-23044090 GCF_002922805.2 Oryzias melastigma | reverse complement strand
AGTTTTACTAATCGTTTATGACTTAAAATAAAATAAATGGGGGGGGGGCAACTATTTTAAATGTCTGTTTTAATCACACAGTGCCACAAATGCTTAGATTGTCCATTATGGATATGTTTGTTGTTTTACACTGAGACATTTTAATCAGTGTTTTATAGTTAACCCCGGCTCATTTGACTAGGGTCATGTACTGACTGGGTTTTATTTGGTTCCGGGGCCAAAGTGGTTCTTTGGTTTCAGTTTCGGCTTCCAATCGGTGCCAATTTAGGTACTTCAGTAATAAAAATAATGCCTACATCTTCCCAAGTCAACACACTTTCATTCTAAAATCACATATTGCCGCATGGTTAAGACCTCCGCCTCAAAAATTGTCGTTTTGAGTGTCGTTTTTGACGTGCTGACTGATCCTATGAAATTAGACCTCCACAACCTCCGAGCTGCAAACCAGGCCTTTTTCTCCGCACAGCGAATTCTCTCCTCGCCACCTGTCAAACGTGATCCTGAGGTTGTCTGAGGTGTTATGGGGTTTTAATCTCACTCGGTGGGGGGTGTCTGGATGACAGCCGCTTCCGCTGTTCCTGTGTCTCTGTGACTGAGTTTGAAGGCTGTTCCGCATTAACCCGACAGGACAAAAATGCTGGTATTCGGTCAGCATTTTACCCTCTGATCGGGTCACTGAAAACATCACATGCCCAAAGCTGAGTTCCTGATTGGCTGATGGGACGGAGCGACCTGTCAAACTGATCTGCTGTGAAAAGCACCCGGATAAGAGCGCTGCCTGTGCTCGTGCGCTTGTCCGGTCAGCACTTTTAGATGACCCCGCCCACTTTCGCAGGAAAGGCAAAGGGATTGGCTAGAACTTCAAAGTACTGAAGAGAGTAGAATTGATTGACATGTCCAAAGACCAATAGAGGTTCAATGAAACTAAGCACTGAAATGTGGCACCGATTGAAGCCGCTTCTTTCAGTTTCGGTAGAACCGCGAAAATCATAACGGTTCCTACTTGGAACTGAACTTTGGTGCCAGACCAAACATTTGACTGCAGTCAATGTGAAGATACCATCTTCTCTTCTCCAGAACCTGAACTAGACACTAGG
>NC_050523.1:23035355-23042950 GCF_002922805.2 Oryzias melastigma | reverse complement strand
ATCATGCATTTTTTGGCCCCTGCGACTTATACTCCGGTGCGACTTATAGTCCGAAAAATACGGTACTCAGAAATCCAAAAATGAAATGATTTCTTATTATATTGTTCTGTTTCATGAGTAAAATGTCACACATACATGTTAAAAACTCAAAGAACATGATTTTCATTTTATTGAACCACTGGTCTTAAAGTCAGAACTCCAGGATCAACTAAGGATAGTGCTCCTCTATTCAAAAGAATAATGTAAAGACTTCATCATCGGCCTCGTTGTAAAACCTGTAATTTCTTGCAGAATGTATGACTTTCTCTGTCAAACAGGGCTGAGCGTAGATGTTTTCAGTTCTGCTAAATCCTGAGAATAATGAGTGCTGATCATTATCAGTACTTTTGGAAATTCTTTGGGGTTTGGGCAGATTGTTTCCATTCATCTGGCGGGGCTCCTTAACTCAAAATCTTCATATTTCATTAGGAGCTGATGGATCTCTGCCCGGCTATCTGAAGATGTTTCACCCTTTCAACAAGCTGACACTTGCTACACAGCTTCACAAAGAAAACAGCGACATAATAGCAAGATCCAGCCAAGTCTGCTCTTCTCAGGAATTCAGTGATAATTACAGTTTGGTTCTAAGTATGGAGTCAGGAGCCACCACGGAGGAGCTTCTGCTTCCATCTCTGTCGGGACATTTACATCCTTTTACACCTGAACTGACGATGGGTGACAACTGACCACTAGTGCACAAGCGTGATCCAGGAATCTGCGTGCAAAACAAGCTGGAAAACAGGCATTGAGCAGTCTGACAGAGTTTTGGCACATGTACCTTCGTTTGATGAAAGCTCGAACACAAACACAGACCTCCACACACGCCGGCTCTGCACAGCGTCTATCAGATCGCATGAATCATGAGCCGACTGTGCCCAAACAATGCTGTCTTCCAGAGCTGTCATGTAATCTGTGATGAATATCCCTCTGACAGAAATACAAACGACTTGTTGAAACTTTCACCAGACGGTAGGGGGGAGAATTAAATTCAAAAATGTTTTACAGAGCAGGTAAAGACATGTCCTGCGGAGGAAAAGCACCAAACATTTGCATAATTACATTTGCTCCTATAGTCAGTGCGATACTTTGTGCTGCTGTTCTGTTTTTTCTTTCATTTAGATGTTATTTTGTTGACTTTTTTCAATAGTTCCCAATGGTTGTTAGACTCTTGGTAAAATTACATCAAACATGTTCAGGCTGAAGTTAAAGAAATTATTAAAAAATATTTATATAGTGTGGAAATTTAATCTTATTGTTGCTCTCTTCATTTGGTGAACTCTGATTATTTGTTATTTGCTACTATAATGAGCTAAAAGACCCAACCACAGCTCACCGACTCAGCTGGTACATTTAATTGAAGACTCAAATAAATTTTTTTTTTTTTTAAAAAAAGAGAAAATTACGGGGAAAAATCCATTCTTTGTTTCTAAATGATGTGTTCTAAAGATGATCAATGATTATTACATATTGTGTGAATTATTAATGTTTACTGAAAATATATAAGAATTCTTTCAGAGAATGATCAATAACCACTCTATTGTTACTTTAAAACTTTATTTTAATGTGTAATTATTATTTTTCTGCATCAGTATGACATTGTATTGTGATGATAATCAAAGAGTATTGATAAGTGTGTTTTATTTTTGTTTTTCTATTTTCTAAACATTGCATTTCATTGTTTCTGTAATGAGTTTGAAATAATTGTGTGTTTTGTCCTGAATGTTTTAATCTATGATTAAAATCAATCAATCAATCAATAAAAAGGAACAAAAGAAGAATCGGTAAACTGTATTCTGACATAAAGGTTCAAACTTTTTTAACTTGTATAATGATCTTGAAATTTTGTATTAAGAAAAGCGAACAGGTTGAAGAAGTGTGTCACTTTTTGGGGGGTGGGGGGTTGTTTTTTCCTTCATATAACACGGTCTCAGCTCTCTTTTACTCATCACTTTTTTATTTACAACTTTTTTATTTTTCCATTTCATTTTGTTTAATTTTATTTGTTTTATTTCTCTTTAGCGCTGATATCTATACTTAAGTTCTACAATTCGCGTTTGCCTGTTTTTTCCACTAGTCTGAGTGCCTATCAGATTTTTCCTAGATGTGAGGAGATGTGAGATCTAACCGCCAGCAGTCCAGCCCATTAATTGCAGATTTGTTCCACTGTTTGACATCCTTTAAGCTTGAGGACCCTCAGGTCAGAGGGTCATAGGTCAAGGTCAGTGTGGCTGGAAGGGAAAGAGTTTCAGATTCAAGGTTGGAGAGCTTTGTGCTTCCATGATGGATGTGGTCGCTTCAGGGTGAAGTTGTGAACTCCAGAGACAGGAAATGATTGTCAGACAAGTAGAGGAACATGAAAATACAAAAGAGAGGAGGAGCTACTGAACTTCAATCTTTATTGACCTGTCAGAATCAAACACAAGGAATAATTTTACCTGTAGCTCCAGGAAAACAAATGCTGCAAACAAATCCGTTGACTTTAAGCAGTGTTTGCTGCAGAGCTGCAGGAAACCACTTTGTGGTGAGGAACTTCTCGCTTTAGCAGATGTGAAAGCTGAGGTGAAAGGTGTTACATTTTTCAGAAAGCGGATGCCGAACACACATCCAGCTGCAGGTTTCATCCTTTAACGCACCTACAGGGATGCTGTGCAAACAAAGAGAAAGTGTCCTCACAAACTGACTGTACATCTGGATAAATGGAGCCGGCACACAGCCAGTCCTGAATGTCAAATAAACCCGAGTTCTGCAGGCAACATGAGCCGCTCTGTCACCAGTTCAAGCCCAACTTTTAGCTTTACAAGAACATTTTATATGATTCCATATCCATTATCACTATTTCAGCACAATTAGTTCTTTCTGTAGTTCCAGGAACCACACTGCCAGATGAGGACGGCGCCGCCTTACCCTGCAAACACATGCTGGGGGGGACACTCTGTGGGACGAGAGTTTGACATACCAGCAAAAACAAAGCTGCAGAGGGCAGAGGGGCTTGTAAATTAGGCTTTTACGTGAGGTGAGGACAGCAGTGAAGGGCTGGCTGCGTGTCCGGAGGGGGGGTTGGGGAGTCAGGTAATGAGTGTCTTGGAACACTGAAGGTATCATAACTGGATTCAAAAAGTGAACAGCGGATCCACCAGGAAGAGATTATCCAGAAGATTACAGAATGAATGGCCAAGCTGTCCCAACAAACATACAATAAGCTTTAATGAGGCAAATATGGGTCATATTGAAACACTCCAATGTATTTTCCAGAATAAATGACTGAATCGTTCTCTTATGTTGCTCTGAAAACATGCTACCTTGTCAGTTATCGGAATATTTTCTGCCTGTTTATCTATTTATAATACAAGTATAATTATACCAACACTAGAAAATACATTGAATGAATCATGGATTTAATTGGAAAGAAAACCCTGTCAAAGCACAGTGGTGGAAGGGTGATGGTTTGGGCTGTTGTAGTCAATGTTTAAAGTGGCCATACCATGATTTTCTTAAGCCTTTTAGAGTAAACTATCCATTTATATGATCATATATTACCTTCGAAACACTAAAAGACATCTATTATTATTATTTATGAAATGCAATCATTTTTGCGGACCATTTTAATACCCGGAAGTAAAACGACTCAATTTCTGAGGCTCCGCCTTTCGCTCCGTGTTGTTCCCGCCCATTTCCCGATGTCATCCTTGAGCCTGCCTATAGGCTGTAAATGAGCCTCCCAGAGTGACCAAACTTTGTAAACTAAAACACGTGACTGAAGATCTCTTCAGTCATTGGCCAGCAGCTATGGGGGGGGGGGTCAAAACAGAAGAGAAAGATGGATGCGTTGCGGTCTGTCCAGGATTTTTCACTTATTCAAAATGTTTATTCTGCTGATGGATTTTGAGCGTCTGTATGAAGGCCAGGTTCAACCCTTTGTACTGCACCTGTGGTACCGCGGAGGAATCCTGCATGACGGTTACTGGAGACGCTACGGCTACAGGTTCACACGCAACAAAAAAAAAAAAAAAAACACGGTAGAATCAATTAGCTGTTTTATTAAGCCTGAATTCATCCGACCACATTTTAATGAGTTTCAGTGTCTCATCGTTGTGGTGTTACCACACGGTTTTTAGGAGAATTCTGTTGAAACTACAATAGAGCTTTAGAAATGACGTCACGACAGCTCCCTGAACGCCGAAAGAGACACAGAAAAGCGAGTTCTAACAAGTAAACACTTGGACTAATTATTTCCAATGCTCTACATTTGTCTGTGGCTCACCGATCACCTCATTTCTAATGTGTTCACATCACGTGACTGTCGGCTACGGTGGCCTTTTTGGTTTGTTTTATATTCAGATGTAAAAGTGTTTGTAAAAGTTAATTGACAAAAAAATTGTAAACCATCAGTACGATGTTGACACTGAAAATGGATTGTGATTGTGCATCATTAAGAGTATAATTCTACACATAGTATACTAAACCCGTACTTACACTGGCTGCACAAACTTGGCACCAAAAGTATGGAAGTTTGTGCCATATAGATCAGTTGTGTGCTGTAGCAGGGCTTCTTAGTAATAAATCTTGTACTGTTGGAAGGCCTGTTTATGCCCATTTAAACTGAGCCATATGTGTAAGAAACATGCATTTGTGGGATGTGATGCAGAGCTGAATATGCGGGTTGGGCTCATAAAAAGCTTCTCTCCCAAACAGCTTGTTCTTCTGTTTATGTCGACTCTTTTTTTGGCCGTCTAGTGCTTGATTGGCAGAACGTGTGAGCGTGCAGAGGTGAGCAGGTGGTCCGAGAATCTGAAAGGCAGGATTGATTCTACTGCAGAGCATCCAGACAGGATCAACCCATTCGCTGGTTTCATGGAGTCCTCATAGGTGCCAGTCTACATCATCACCAGAACCTCAACAATGTCACTGAACGTCATGTTCATCAGTAAAACAGAAAGTACTGTTGATGTCCACACTGACATAGTAGCTTATTTTGGTGTTATTGTGTGGGCCAGTATCTCCCTAAATGGAAAAATGGGATTATAATCGCTGGAAATTATCTTTATGGAGAAATATGGGGATGTGATTCTAGCCCACTAGGCACATTATGTTTATCAGGTACTTATTAAAGATCTATTGTATAAAGTATGTCTACAGGACAACTCTATTTTGTTAATTTATCAGATGTCTACTAATAGTGTTCTGAAAGATATAGAGATATAGAGAGATATAGAGGTCTGCTACACATCCACTTATAGTGATCTAATGTTTAGATATTTCAGACATCTATTAGAGAACCTTTCTAAAACGTTTACTCTCAGGAGAGACTGGGTATAACAAACTGGCACCTTGTTCAGGGTGTACCTCACCTTTGCTCGACAGTAGCTTGATTGGAACCAGCAACCCTGTGAGTTTAAAAGGGACTCAGTGGGTTCTGAAGGTGTAAACTTGCAGTGTTCATTTGAAATGTTTTTTTTTTTTAAATGACTAATAGACATCTAAAAATATCCTAAATGGAATGTCTTCAGGTTCTTGTGTGGGAGACTTCTATGTGTAAATGTCTTTCTTGTTAAGGATAGACAGGCAGATGGTTGGTGTAATGGGATTATACGTTTCATCCGACGGTTTTTGATTTTCACTACATTCTAATGTCTTGACGTGTTTGAACTTTGTGCACGGCTTTAGAGCCACAAGGTTTGTTGTTTTATTGTTGGAACATCCTGATCACAGTGTGTAGAACATCTTGATTTTGTTGGAACACACTGTCCATATTCGATATGGCACTTACGTCGCTATCGTAAGTTCCCAATTAAAGTTTGTTTGCGTGACTGTATAAAGCGTAATCGTCCTTACTCATAGCCATAGATTCTGCAGACCTCTCCATGCTTGCTAAGCGTGTATCTTTTCTCTACTCTGTTGAATAAACACTCTTGAAACTGCTTGATGAGAATTTCTTTATTCCATCGGATCTAACAAGTCTCCACCACACTGGTTCCATGTGCAGCAGGTTTATTGAACAGCTGGTCGACTGAGCAAAAGACAAAATGACTAAAAGTCTGTAGCGTTAAGGCAGGGTCGCCGGCAGGCTCAGCAGTCAAGGTTCAGGCGTGGGTCGAGGCAAGCGGCAAGAAATGAGTGGCAGAAGTCAGGTAAACAGAAGATCAGGTCCAGAGAGAGACGCTCTGTAATGCAGGCTGACAGGAACAAACAATACTTCGCACTGAATAAGGCTTAGTGCACTGCTTAAGATTCAGGAGGGTGACTGTCGCCGGGGCGGCTGGGAGATGTAAGTTAATAATCTGGAGATGATTCCTGCCACTGACCTGAAGAGACATTTATAACCAAAGTCATAGTCATCTTTTACATAACTAAAGGACATCTATTGTAGATTTATACCAGCAGTCTAAGACATTATGTGTCCAGTGGAAGAAACTACCCAAATGGGTTGTTTACACGATGGGACCAAGACGCAATTAGCTGTGGAAAAGTAATTTGCTAGAAATCTAAATTGCGATAAGCAACAGACTTCTTTGAATTGATGTGTCAGATAAATAATATGTATATATAGCTGCAAGACTTAAAATACCCATAATTTAGATATCCAATAGATTTGCCTGTTCCTAGTGGGTATAACCACGGATTCACCCATATGTCCACATTGTTCGCACTTATGTCATGATTGAAACCTTCACCCTACACAGTGGATTTATCACTATAGCACAAAGAATGAAATAACCTACCAACAGTTCTGACCGTAAAACCCCACTGAACTTGTGTTTGTGTCACATACACTTCAATAAAGACAGCTCTAAATTCTTTATATTATGTGTGCAGTTGCTCCATTTTCTTTTCCTGTCAACTATGTTGATTGTTTCTACATAAGTCCTTACTTATTATTTTCTTCTAACTGAACTTCTCAGAATCTATTTTTTTTCTGAATTTCAGCCATAGCAGAACCTCAGCTGGATGCCTGTGGCTGAAGATGGGGATATGTAAAACTATTTAAAACAAGAAAGTAAAGGCATAAATCTGAACCTTTACTGTCGTGGTGAAGTCGAAACTGCCCTTCAGGCTATGGTGAGGGTAGGAAAACACAACAGCTAAGTCATTAAAGTGCTTGTAAAGTCTGTAGTAAAAAGAGGAAAACTTTACAAGATTTGCTCCACTCTGACAGAACCGCATGAGTTCTGACCTTAAAGTCCAAACCAGGCTGAGTCTGTCTGAGTCCCAACAGAGTGAGAGACCTGGAGGCAAGAAGTTTTCGCTTTTAAAACATGACTTTATTGATGCACTAAAAGGATGGAAGACTTAAGGTAGAAACACCTTTCTGAAGGGACAGACCATGACCCCACAGTTCTTTGTGTCTCCAGCACTAAAGCCAAAGTGATTACTGATGGTTTCTGATCACATCAGAGACACATTTATCATCTTTCTGCTGTTAATTCTTGTTTTTTAAATGAACTTCACAGCTGTTGAAGATGGATTGTTGGATAAACACAGCTGGACTGAACTCACTGAAGAATCCACTTTTCTCAGTTTTCGCTTTAAGATTTACCAACATACATTTTGTGTTGTCC
>NC_050523.1:23017379-23034967 GCF_002922805.2 Oryzias melastigma | reverse complement strand
TCAGGGGGTCTGAATCTACAACTACAAAATCCAGTGTTGTGGAAATGTCCCTGGAGTCTCTTTAAAAAATCTTGTTTACATCAATGCTCACTAGGATTTCCAAATATTGACCACAATGCATTGTGTTTGAAAGATGGTTAATTGAAAAACATATTTATTTATTTATTTATTTTATAAATCATCCATGTTTTCATCATCAGTAGGTGGGGCAAAATATCGGTTCGGCGAACTATCGCAATATTTCAACTCATGAACAATTACCCGTCCTCTCTTTCCTTTATTCGGTTTCAGATTTTTATTTTGGCAAATGGGTGACATTTAGGGAAAAAAAGAGAAGTATTGGGTGTGGTGTCTGAAGTGCATTAAATCCAGAGCACTAAATAGTCCTGCACTATGTAGTCTTAAATTCAGACACATCCAGTTTGTCTTGAATCTATAAAATAATACATAGATTTTTTAACAATTAATTATTAGATGGCAACAGAAGACAAAGTCAAGAAATTCATCCCAATAATGTCAGAAAATAATGATTGTTTTCACCTGAATGAAATTGACAGCAGAGATTTTGATTTTACAGATTGTATTTTTTTAATGCATAGACAGACCTTCTTTCATCACTTTTAAACTTTTCTGAGCTTTTGAAGTTTCTCAAGTTAAGGCATGAATCCTGTTGCTTCTTTGTCAATACAAGCATCACGTTTCCTTGTTCTCATGTTGCTGCCAACCCCGGGCCCCCGCAGTGTTCCACCTGTGTGGCAGGTAAATCACATGCAGTAAAGCAAACTACTTGAATAACTTGACTGGACAGCAACAAACGGTTTTCATTCAACATAAGTCACAGAAATGGATCTTTGCAGTAAAACACAATATACGTTTTAAAAAACATCAAAGGTTAGATGACACGGGCTGCAAAAAGTAAATGTGCCACAATTGCCATTCATGTCTTGGTATTAAACTTCTGGTCTGGATTGGAAGCAGTAAGTCAGACTCAGCGAGTAGAAGACCCCGACATGGCTGCACATTGCATCAGATTCTGTTATTACATCTCAAAACAAATGAGTTTGAGATAAAGATTTAGGAAAATCTTTTGAGAGAAAAGTGCTATGGTACTGAAAAAAACCTGCCATCACATTTGTGTCTGCTGGTTCTTTTTTGAAGCATGTCAAATTTGATGTTTAATGCTTGTCCAAAAATGGGTTCATAAAGTTGATGCTCCAGAAATGTGTGGGAGGAGCTAATGTGTACATTTTTAGCCTATTTATTGATTATTATTTATTGACTGTATGTCTTGTTTACAATACATGGAAGACATGGATGACGCTCAGACATCAGGTCTATGTATTTTGTAGAGCTCTGCAAAAGAATCAGTAATCCTGTCTCCATAACTGGGTCATGAGATCATTCAGAGATTCTCCCAATACGGTGAACTTCACTATTTACTAGGGCTGAGTATCACTGGGTACCTCACAGTTCACGATACATGGCTCACAATATCAATATTACCGCGATACTGCAATAATTGGTAAAAATAATTTCTAATAACTCACAATATATAAAATAACACAATTTTATTAGGAAAATATATCCCTATTATTTTTTTTAGCAATGCAATCATAATAAACAACCTGTGTCGTATTGTTAACATTGCTGGAATCAGTAATACTGTCTTTGACAAGCATTGACACCAACTGAATAGGAGTTAATCTGTCAATTCAGTGTTAACAATAGTAAACATGAACAGCAGTACCACCACTTAGCGCAAAATTGTTGAAAACAACAGAACAAAAATTAAATTATTAAAGTAGCGACTAGTTGTCACAGGCGCTAACGTGCGCCCCCTATCTACCTCCGAAGGAACGTCTCACCATAGCATGACAAATATAACGTTTTACAGCCTCTTCAAATGAAAATAAAAGATCGATATTTGGTGAGAACACATCAAGAATCAATCGCAGGACTAAATGTTGCAATATATCGCAATATCGATATTTTGGCACAGCCCTACAATCTACTGAAGGATATGTCATAATGATGGCAGCTTTCAGCAGTACTTCCATCTGCAAGTAATAAATAAGTCACTCCTGTATTTATGTTGTACTCTTCCCAATATACAAAAATGTGACTTATACTCCAAAAAAATATGTAATTATCAGAGGGGCTCACACAAAAATCCAGATAGGCGGAATAAGTTTTATTGTACCCTGAACCTACAATCATGTTGATAATTAAAGCTTATGTGCAGAAGACTAAACTTTATCAGTTATTCAGCCTTCCATTTTATGACACATCAGGAGTTTATCTACAGCTCCAAAATTCATTTGAGTTCCTGGGAAAGAAGAGACCTCTGACAATAATGGACTGAACTGAAAAGTTAGTGAGCAAACCCACCAAAAACAAATGGAGGCAGTTTGTGGAGGGGAGCAGTTCTCCATCGACCACTATGGTAAAAATTCAATTTAATGATTCTGTAAAGACAGATGATTTTCATAGTGGGGACAACCATCTAAACATTTGGATCTTAAAGCACATTTTTGTGTTCAGAATTCAATGGGTCACATCTGTCTGATGACCTGTTGAACTTTGAGAACAATTACCCACAAATGACAAAATCTGGAATGGTTGTCAAAAAATATACAAAACAAAAGTTTTCTTTGGTTAATGAAATGAGGGGAACTTAATACATTTTTGAGGTTTGAGTGGATTAGGAACATTTATATTTGGACTTCAACTTTGCTTTGTTCAACATTGATATGTTTTTTTTATCATCTTACAGGCACACATTCTGTCTTTTGGCAGCTCCCTTTAGCCACCAGAGCTCATCAAACCCAATCCTCTAGGTCCTCCTCGCTCACTCTCGCCAACTGCCCTCATCTACAATCATCAACCTCCTCTTTGGTCTTTCTCTAGACGTCTTTCCAGCCTCCTTTTCCCAACATCATCACTGCCCCCTCTATCAACATCTGTTTTCCTGCATTTGTGTCCAAAACATCTAACATGATCTATTCCTCTGACGGGTTCAAGTCTGAGGAAGCTGTGAGCGAAGAAGTTGTCATACTGCTCTTCAGGTAAAACCAACTCAGTAAATTTAACAAAAGCCGAAACCTGACTGACAACACCTGGCAAGACTTTTAGGAATCAGGTCACAGTTCATCTGCAGAAGATGACAGAAAAGGTGAAAACAGGACTTTCCCTCCAGCTCTTCCTTACAGCGTCTTCAAGCCACAACAGAGCAGTTCAGGTCGGCTATCAGTCAAATTCTGTCACACCAATAAAGATAAGCATCAGCGCTGGACACTCCAAAAGCTTCAAATCCCCGTCTGCCTGCTTCTGCACTCAGCTAGAGCTAATAAAGGGAGCGGTTCGCAAGATTATTTTAGCTTAAAAACTAAAATGTCTCCAGAAACATCTGGGGTTGAGAAATATTGAAAACTCTAAACAAAACATGAGGACAAAACTTGGTTTTCACTGATTCTTTACATGACAAATGTGGACAAAGATGGACAGGATTTAAGTCTGCCATGAACATTAGTGAAACTCAAAAATCAATTATAAAAAAAAAGTTCGATCCTGGGTGCTACAACGGCACTCATGGAGGATCTCCGGGCTGCTGGGCAGCTAACCGCCAGCGGGCAAACAGAGCCAATAGAATCTGGCAACAGAGAAAAAATGTGGAACCCAAAAATTAATTGCCAGAAGTCCCTACCCGACAATAATATCGTTTTAAGCTTTTCCCTCTCTTTTATCGGCCCTTTATGCAGGTTTTTATGCCACTCTCTGTCACAGAGAAAAAAAACAGCATTTCGTAGCTCTGATCAGCTGATTCACAGAGAAGAAGACAGTTCCAGTTTATTCACATTCAAAGGTGTAAAAGCTGAAAGTCCTGAAAAGGTTTTAAATATCATTTTGAAAGGGTTTTCTAAAGTTTAGGGAACTTCTGCTTACACACCCGGCTAAAGTTACGATTTCTGGATCTGGATTGATTCGGACGCCGTATTGCGTGTGACCAGATTCCGTTTCTACAGTCTGATCTAGTCACTAAAAATGTGCCCAGAGCTGCGTCCTTGATTGGTTGACGCGCTGCGTTAAACTCTCCTCGCACCTCAGCACATCGCATCGTTACATTGACCTAACATTGAAACTTGACGCCTCCTCCACGCCGGCCGTGTTCGGTGTGAATGCACCATCAGACTAAACAGTCAAAGAAGCTGCTGATGTCGTCACTCGTGCACAGAAATAAAAACACACAGCTTGATGAGCTGCACATAATTGTGGTGGTGAGTGTTCGTGCCACCACTTGAGCCTATCAGTACTATATTTGCAGGCAAAAAAAGCATCAATGTTTGGATCTAATACAGCAAAGACAAGCTGTCAAAACAGTTTATTATTCACTTCTCCATTTGTCCCGGAGAGCTGTGTTCATGGGGGGTAGAGGGAGACGGCTGTTAAAGTGAGAGCCGGTCTCATTCTGTGAGACAACATTACCTCACCTGGCATGTATTTAGTGCAGCACATTGCACCGCTCACACTTGCCCCAGCTGCAGATGTTAGAAGAACTGCCCTCCTGGCTCCACTTTGACTCCTTTAATGATGAATTACAACAATACGATAGTTTCAAGTGTCCTGTGGGGCAAATGCTTGATAAATAAAGTAAGGCTCTGCTGTTAGCCCCACGCTGGGCCATCGGTGTCACTGAGCCCTGTGTCAGGTGACGCCATTCAGAGGAGTTTATTTGGACGATCAAACATCTGGCAGTCACAAAGACTCGACCTTTAACACACAGGTAGCACTGAAAAAGCTCATGCTAACGTGATGCTAATTTAGAATGAAGTGTGTGGGACCCTGGAAACCCTGCTGATGTATATGTACTTTTTATTCTAGAAATTGTGGGTGGTCGCGGATCTTCACCTTCTCCTGGGATTGATCGGCAGGATAATCTCCAAATGACATGTTAAAGGGTCTACAGGCACACTACTGAAACCTATATAACTAATGTGAAAAACAGAAACATGTAGACGAAACACACACACAAAAAAATTGTGTTTAAAGTCCCACTCCAATTATTTTTTGACCTATTGTAAAACCATTCTTGGTGGTCTTCTAATCATGATCATGTTGTTTTTAGTCAAAATGAAAAAACAAACAAACAACTATGTGTTTTTTTTAGGACATAATTTCTGCAAAGCAGCAGTCATTCATTAGAAATACACCTCTGAGTTGTGGGAAGGACTGTTTTCACAGAGTAAGCCTGCCCACACTTCCCATTATCCCTCTCCCCCTCTAGCTTACAGCTCCTCACAACCCCAAGCTAACATTACTGTCGGTGAGCAATAATGAAGCTATCCAGCCGCTCCGTTTAGATCCAGATTCCAGCTCAGATGAGGAAACGGCGTTCATGGATCTAGTCGTCTACAAGTGGATTCCTTTGAATGAAGCGGAACAGGACATTTTTCTGTCTGCTCCGGATTCACTACAATTTAAATAAAGAATTGCTCAGAAATGACAAATTTAAGCTTTAATTTATTTTTAAATGTCCTCATCATCAGAAAATTCTATAAAAACATGTTAAAAACACCAAAAACAGCATTTTCGTTGTACATCCAAACATCTGCTTTATTTCTTTCTATCGTCTTCCAGAAGCTGCACAATCGTCACGAGATAAAACTTATCATTTTGCAAATTTGCATTTTACTAGATTAAATATAAGAACCTTATTTGATCATTGTCTTTTTTCTTGTTTCTCCATTAATTACTACACAGTGTTTCAAAAACTATAAAATGTATAAAAGTGTCTACCTTTTATATTGTCTGTATAGTGAAAATACAGAATATGCTCCGAAGTGAACCACACCAGTCCTCAGAATTTGTAAATTCATTTATGTCTATATGCTTTTGTTATTTTAAAGTCAGACTTTTTAATTCAAGAAAGTGCAGCATTTGGAAATTTTGAGTTGGACTTTTTATTTGGAACTGAAGGTTTGTGTTCGATCGTAACTCAAACAAAACTAAAATAGAAGCAAAGAAACCAAAGATAAACCTTAGAAAGGACAAAACATCCTGTCTGTTGGATCATTGATCCCAGATGGATGTCCTGTGTTGATGGTTCTGTTCAGAAATAGTTCTTTAAAGTGAAAAAATGGTCAGGATTTGTGACTATTTTCATTTCATTCACCTGTACTCACCTGTATTTAAAGCTGGTGATCAGTCTGTGCTGTTCTCACCAATGGTCCAGCCTTTAAATCACATTAATGTTACTCTGTTGCTGCTGACAGACGCATGCTTTCCCTTTGTCAATGCCCGGTCCTCAGAATGGGTTTGAGCCTCAGATAATAGCTCCTGAATAATTTTGAGAAGATCCTTCTAGTTGCACAGCATTTGTTACACAATACTTAATCCAGTTTAATCTATCAACTGATCTTAATAACTATAAATTCTATGTGATCGGATTTGTCTCTTTTATGATCCAGGAATCAGGTTCAGATTATTATCTCCAGATCGACTGATGATCAACAAGGTAGTTGGTTAGAATCCCAAACCTACTAAAAGACACCTTCTCCAAACATTTCCAAAATCCAAACAAGGCTTTCTGTAAAGCTAATGTATTTTAGCCACAACTACCCTTACAGGTGAATACATGTGGGGAAAAATGAGCGAACCTGTACGAGGCCTGCAGGTGGCTCACATAAAATATCAGTCGTAGACCGCTCAGTGAGCCTGCAGTGTAAAACCTCTCATGACAATTTTTTTCTATGGGCATGCTGCAGGCAACAGGTTTTAGTGAACACTTAAACTACATGCAAGGATAAGTGGGGTTGATTGGGTGAGACGCTGGTAAAACCAGTGTTTTTTGTTTTTTTTTTAACTTCATTTACGCTACATGTTAGCCACGTTAGAAGCATTAGCCGCTGTAGAGTATTCCCAATCCCCATAACTCCCAACCTTGTTTGTAACACGTAAAGAAAATAGAATAAAGTTTAAAAAAAATCATTACTGTGACTACGCTAACTCCAAACTTGTTTGTAACCTTTTTAAAAAAAAGCCCTGTTCAACCTTGCGACATGCTAGCTTATTCACAATAACACATGTAAAAAACTGAATGACATTTTCAGAGCCATGTACCTCAAAACCAGTTTGACATCAGGAAAAATACCCAGAATCCATCCATATACTGTATAAAAGGGCTCTGGATCATAAGGAGTACTGTTTTTCTTTTCTTTTTTTAAAGAATACTTTTACCTATAGTGTTAAAAAAATCTTAGGTATAAGAGTAATGTGTTCATCTTTCCATGAATGCAAAAATGCAACTTTTTCAGCAAATTTGACAGGTGGTAAACTGAAAGCGGGAGTCACATTTGTACACAGTACGTGGTGGCCATGGAGGATTTTAGTAAAGGTTTAAATTTCATGTCAATCAGACAATAAAAGTTCACATCAGTCAGCGACCACCTGGGGAAATTGAGGTCATGTGGTGTGAGAGGAGGATGTTGAATGAATTTTGTGTGTTCTTCATTAATGTTTGAGTTTCAATGCTTAAATTTAAAAGAGATATTTTGTCGTTATGTTCATTTATCAGAAAATATGATACCTTATCATTTGCAGGTGCTCTTTTTCTAAGCGTTCTCTTCTGATTGGCTGCAGGAAAGTTTGTAGGAAGTGTTCCTGTCTACTTCCTGTAAGTGTCCATTCACACCGAACGCAGCAACCTGTTTAAATCAAGTTATTATTGCAAAGTAAGGACGACCAAAAACTTTGATTAAATCTTCTGTATTCCTCACATTCAGCTCTCTGTTTAAAGTTTGCTGGCAGGCGGTTGACTTTGGCAAACTCCAAAGAAATATGCTCATACTATAATATCATATGTCCACATGTAAGCAGATTTAAGCAGAATAAGAATAACAAGTGTTAAATGGCTCTCTCCGTCTGTTTCCGCGTTCTGCAGCCTCTTTGTTCAATCTGAGTACCAGGTGACAAAATGATACAACAAAGTCATCCCTGACGTAATGCTGTTAACACACAGGAAGGAGAAAAAGTGTTTTATTCTGTTCATTCCCGACATCAAACATCGAAAAACACTTCAGCCCATTTCTCCCGCCATCTGGTTCCAGTTGAAATGAGATTACAATGAAGGGGATGGCTCCGGACCAACATGTGCTCCGCACCTATCCCCTCACATTACCTTCTCTTCATAAACAGCTAACCACAAGCTAAGACCTGCTCTGAACCCAGAACCAGACTGAGGAGCCACTCTCCTCACAGAGCATGCAGCAGCACATGTGAGCCTCAGTCTGGGTAAAAGGTGCCTAATGAACTCCAGACTAGCTCACCAAATCCCATGATCCCCTTCAAACTGGATGCAGATGTCCGCTTATTGATCTGTCATTACAGCGGCAATGACATCATGAGCTGCACCTTCAAGGAAAGAGTCGGAGCAACACGGCGAGGTCCTGTTTCTGAGCCGCTGTAACCCCAGAGTGCTGACATGAAGCAGAAGTCAGTCCATGTGACAGGAACTCTACAGTGCACTGACTTACAGACTCGTTTAACAGCAAAAACTCAACCTCAGCTGGATATCCAGCTAACTTTACTCATTACATTAAACACAGCACGTTCCACATGATCATGAAAATGATATTTTTCTAAATCCTCAATACAAATGACAGTCAGCATCATTTTCAAGTCACTAACCATTATGGTAAAAATTAAATGTTTTTGAACAAACGTCCAAAACACATTTAAATGTTATTACACAACAGAGTTCTACAACATTAGACTCTAAAGAACTGACAATGGTCATTTGTTGAATCTGCTGCATTAGGAGGTCATCTTTACTGAAATCGAAGCTATCCCAATCAAAGTAGATGAAGTTCCATTTGAACATTGGACTCTTAATGTGTAGCAGCTTCACAATTCTTGCATCCATTGAACTTTTTGGAGAATTTCTGCTTGAATTTCTTAGCAGGATGTCAGAATAACCTGATCTGGATCAGATCTGGATGTGAACTGCCCCCACCCTCACAGATATTTGGCATGAGGATGCTCCAAAGGTTGAGGTCAGAGGGGTTTGTGTTGGATTTGTATCCACTTATCCACCAAGTTTGTTTATTACTAGTGTTCATTCATGGTTTTTCCCCATGAATACACTCTCATTTATGTCTATGTTATATTTCTGTTGTTAGCTTTTCAGGGGAGACTAAGTTGCCAGATGGAAATTGGGTGTTGGTGTTGGACTGGGGGCGGAGCTGGCAAAGCAGACTCTTCCTGAAAGGGGCGGTCTCACTCTGTGACGTCAGATCGCCAGAACCCACTCATGTTTATGTATTTACTGTGTTTTAGAACGAAATGAAATGTTTTATTCTAGTATGAAGTATAATCTACTGTGAACCTCCAGTGCAGAACTAAAACATTTGCAAATGTTCTGCGACAAAAAAAGAATAAAATATTTGTACAAAGCCTTTCGTCATCCTTTTCTTCTCTTTATTTTCCTTAATCACCAAACTTCTAAGGTGTTGTTACCCTTTTATAGAAATCCTCTGTCATTTTGGAGAGACGTTCTGTTCTGGCTCACAGCGATGGACGAATTTTAAAGAGTGATAAACTGAAGCATGTGCACCACGTCATCCACGTCAAACAAAGTGATTTGGGGGGGGGGGGGTGGTTACCATATATACACTTATCCACAGATCTCAATCTGTAGGGTGTCTAGATCAGAGTCACAAAAGATGGAGACACCAGGATCCATCACAGGACTTTTCCCAGCAGTCCCTCCAGCTGCAGCATCCCACAGGTCAGAGGTCATACACAGGTATTCCACACAAGGGGGTCACAGCTGGATCTGATCCCAGCAGACATAAGCTGAAGCAGATCAAGTCTTTTGGTTTTGAACCAAACTGCAGTTGTTCTATCACCTGCCCTAGATTTAGACAGATCTTCTTCATGAGTGGAAAAATAAAGCATATGGAGGATATTTTCTAATGCAAAACGTGATTAAGAAAGAGAATTCTAGGGAATGTTTGCATTCAATTATGACATTTTCGACAGAAACGTTACATATTTCCATATTTGTAGCTAAATTTTGGGACTTATCAGTGAAGATCATTCACTGTTATTCAATGACACCCTTTGAAAATAATTAAATAAATAAAAAACCCAGAGACTTAAAGAGCTCTCTTCGCCTGATGCTGGTTCTGAGTGCAGTTTTAAAGAACAATAAAGATAAGAAATCTGTCCATGATCAGACCAGTGCCTGACCAGGTAATAATAAGATACACTTTTTTTTTTAAGTGCATCGCAAGCACCCAAGGATCCTTGAAACTAGAAATAAAACAACAAAATCCACAAAGCTTTCGTAAACAAATATAAACCTTGTTTTTTTCATTATTTTTTTTCTACATCGCAAGTTATTCAAGCTCTAAACCGACCAATCAGAAGCCTTTATAAAAGTAGGTGGTCTCACGTCGAACATTCAAAAGGAGTAGTCTTCCAACGAGCTCACTCTTGATTGGTGAGATGGTTGCCATAGAGACAGGGATTCAGACTGACCACTGCTGGTTCCAACATGGCCGCCTCCCTAAAAATGGCAACAGAAATTACTTAATTTTATTGGACCAGGAAGGAAACCAGTCTCAATAGGTCCTGTCACACTCAGTCCAGTTTTCAATACAGTCAGTGGTTACAAGTTTGGGTTTGGGTAAAAAAGGGGAGGGGGGTTAACATGGAGAGAGGATGGTCTTCAGAGTAAACAGAACGATTCTGAACTGGAGTTTTGTAATGACAAAGGCTGAATAATTCTGGACTATTTGACGTTTATGGAGCAGGTTTAACCTTATTGTGACCAATCAAGTGGTGCGTTACATTCAAGAAGATCATTTCTGTTCTTCTCTGCTTTGTCCTAATCAGAACTAGCTCCCAGGGTGACACAAGGGTCGGTACGAGGAGACCGCATAATTCCTCTGCGCAGAAATCCCTCCCAGTAACAGCAGCGCTGCAACACTGTCCTACAAAGTATTAGAGAAGCTTCTACATTTAATCTGTTTAAAAAGCACTTTAGAAACTGGCTCTTATCACAGAAAAGTGTTCACATTCAATTTTAACACGACTCTCCCTCTTTACATGTTCTGCAGTCATGTGTTTAATTTTTAATCATTTGTAATTGATTGTTTTATATGTGTATTTTTATTTAAATCCTTTTTAATTTTGTTTTTATCTTGACAATTTTAACATCTGTCCAGGGAAAACAGATAAAAATAGTCTGGCTTGTTGCATGCGATGCTTTTAATGTGTGCTGTCCCTACATAATACATTGACATTTTAAAAAGCCCAAATTGTCATAAAAAGCTGAAATAAATGGAAAAACCATTCATGAAATTCTAAGTCAAAAGAGTTTAAAACTTGAGAGGGGAGAAAAGATTATGCCGTGATCCTACCTATTTCATGGAATTTAACATTTTCTTTCATTATTTCAACAATTTAACAGTTAAGTGAGTAACTTCTACATGAAATTGCACTTTTACCCAAATCTTTTTTTTTAAATGCAAGTTGTATTGAAAAACTTTGATGAATTTATTTGCAAAGTAATTAAATTGTTGAATTGAATAATTTTTGAATCGTCATTTCCTATTTTTTTAATAAACTTGTGTCGGGATGCTGCACACTTTTTCTTAATCAGTGTTTTTGTATTTTTGAGAAGGAGCATTTTCAGTCTGTCACAAAAAAAATCTACAAAAAAGTTCCAGCAGTAGCTGCAGACAAAGTACACAGAAGTATGTGAAACAGGACTTGTGGGAGAAATATC
Source organism: Oryzias melastigma (assembly GCF_002922805.2). Lineage (NCBI taxonomy): Eukaryota > Metazoa > Chordata > Actinopteri > Beloniformes > Adrianichthyidae > Oryzias > Oryzias melastigma. The sequence continues at coordinate 23,023,179 of NC_050523.1, read as the reverse complement.
AGTCTGAATGAACCAAAAATGCTTCATGCAGCATCTGTGATTTACAGCAGACAGACGGTTACAATATGAAGGTGAGCGATTGTTCTGCAGCACTTTGCAGTGAATGCATGACCTCTGACCTCCTTTGTTCTCTTTTATCTGACGGATTCCTCAAACTGAGGCTGAATGATGTCGGGTTTTTTTTCAATGATCATATGGAATCACTCCATCTTCAAGTTCCTCCTGCGAAGACGGTCAAGTACATGAGGAACCGAGCGGGCTGCACAGAGCTGGCAGGAATGTTACTGAGAACTCTGGACCCAAAATCCAACACTCAGTCTGGGCGCTGCCGCCGACATCAAAGCACAAAAGAAAAGATGGTCCAGTTCGGTTTTACTGCGAAGACGAGAGGCTGAAACTCAACGCTGAGCCAGACAAGCTCGGCACTGGAACCAGAGTTATGACAAGTTCAAAGAAAAAGTGTAATTTTCCCTGAATCAGCCAAGAGTTGATAAATATCAGAAAAAACAAAAACTGAAATTAAACAATTCAAGGATATAAAATGTTCTCAACCAGACCTGCAATCCTCTGATCACCACTTCCAGGTCAAACTGTAGCATTTTTTTGTTGACGATATAAAGCTGTTAATCAGATTACCTCATTTATTTTAAACTGTGAAATGATTTTCCTCTGATCTGTGCAAAAGCTGTGAAGTTTGATCAGATAATGAGAAACAGCAGCTCAGATTCCAAAGACGACGTTGTGGATGTAAAAACTACAGGCTGTAATTTGAATTATAAACATGCAAATGAGTGTTTTCTTCTCTAAGCAGCAGTGGGAGTCGTGCGATAAATGCTATTAAATGTAATTGCCTGGAGTGAAGAATTATTGCTTCATTGTGGTCTGAGCTTAGCCAAACAAAGTTGAGTTCACTCTCATGCCTCGGTAATTAAAGGAACGAGAACAGCTTCTCTCTGTGAGTCACGCAGCACCGAGCAGCATTTGATGAGACCTTTCATTTGGGTCCAAACACAGAGAACCGAGGATGTAATGTGGTCCAGCTGAGAAACCCGGCTGTGCCCCGACCAGCCTGAACCTGCTGTTCCTGAGGAGGGAGGAAGCCGAGCTGCTCATCAGCAGCTCAGGGAGAACTTGTCTGAAGAGGATCTAGTCTGAGATTACTTATAGTCTAGTGAGTATATTCATGTAAAATGACTCATTTCTGGTTTATTCCCTTTAAGTTACAAAGTTTTTCTACTCAAAGGTTTTATTTGCTTAAAAAAAATGTTGATTCTTTCGATCCACTCAATTCAATTTTGAGTTTACACATTCATACACATTTGTTTAGGAATACATTAATAATCTACTATATGTTTTGAATATATTTATATTAATCTGATCCAGTTCACATACTGTAAATGTATCAGTGAAATAATGAGATTGTTAATATCATCCAGTGTTACATGGATTCTCTAAAGGAGAAGTTCTAACTAAAATGTTCAGATCATTAACATTGGAAACATTGTTCTGCTTCTCCTGGAGGACGTTTCAGTTTGGACACTAGGTGGCAATCACACTATAGCATTACACTTAATTCAAGAAGATGAAGAAAGTGTGAGCAAAAAATGATGTTTTAGACCACAAATAAATACTTTAAAATATTTCCTTAAAAGAGTTTAGAAAATTAATATATGCAAGTCTATAAAGATGTTCATTTAGTCAGCAATGTATGTTTGCATCGACTGAGCGTTAGCTTTAGCCGTCCTATGGGATTTTCCATTAAACGTTAGTATCAAGCTAGCAGACTTTAGCTTTATGTGCTAAATTGATCTCAACTTTTATGAATCAATTATTGATCTGTTAAGCTTAAAATCGATTCAAATCGATTAATCAATTTTATCAACCCAGCCCTAATGAACTAATGAACACCTTTTCTGAAATTCTGAAATGTAAATTATTTTTTTTTCTTCTCAAAAACATGCTGTATGAGTCTAATAACTGCTCGGAATTATGAAAAATCTTTCATCCATCTTCTGAAACTGCTGAATCCCTTTTAGCGTTGCTGAAGCCTATCCTAGTGTTGGGTGAAGGTGGAGTACAACCTGAATAGGTCACCAGTCTGTTACACGCTTGCATGCACACCTATGGACACTTTGGAGACACCAATCGAAATATGAAGCATTTTTTTGATTGTAGGGGGAAGAAAACTCAGGCATGCACGAGTAAAATTAAAATTTCACCAAAGATCTGCTCACTGAGAAAAAAAAAAGAAGAAGAATTTCTAAAGTAAAAAAAAAATTCTACAGGAAAATAATGGAATATTAAAGAAAATTGCATTAAAAAAGACAAGCAATGCTGACTGGCTAAACGTAAACAGCCAGTCGTATTCACCTCATAAAAGAAAGACAAAAAAACAAAACAAAACAAAACACTGGATCTGGACAGAAATATGCTTCAATCTTGATTAAAAATTACTTGAAAACACTACATTTTGGAGTAGATATGTCAAAGCGGTGGTTTCTGTTCTTATTTTAGTCCCATTTATGTTGATTTCCTTCAGGAGAAAAACTCAATCTCAGGGAAATGATGTGTTCGTGTGTTGTTGGAATAATCAGAAAAATGACTGTCTGACTTGGAAATCACTCATGAACATTGGAAAAACAACAAAACTGCAAACATTACAAGAATGCAGGATAACCTTCTGTGACTGAACAAAGTGGATTTTGTTTGTAGTTCGCCATCTGTAGGTAGACACCTGAACTACAGGGGACATAAAACAATACTGGTAAACAAAATCATTAACAGTTTTCCTATTTGGTGGGCCAGACTAAGTAGTTTAACAGGATCCATGCGGCACCAAATCCGCACTTTGCCCCCTCCTGGTCTATAACTTGTTTCCTGCTGTAGTTCATCATCATTCCACTAGGGGCAGTAGAAGGACTTTTCCTGCTCATTTCAAAATGGCTGCTTCCATAAACTCTCTAAAATTGACGGGAAAAGTTTAGCCAAAATTTCCAAACTTTATGGCTAAACAATTTATCAGTCATTAGTATTTTTGGTTTTAAATGACTACTTGCTGTATTGAAAAAAAGGCAAAATTTGCAGAAAATGAATTCTTTATAAAACAGTTAAACCATGTTAAAAAAAATTGAGGATCAAATTTAAGACAGCGGGTATAGGGTTGTTTTTTTTCTGAACTCTCAACTCAATATTTTTGCATCTAAAGCTACATTCACACCACCCTCAGACATGTGCATTAAAAAACACTCACGTTCAATGAAAAGTCTCTGTGTCGGAGTCAGAGCTCCGTCTCCCATCCTGGTTACGGTCTCCAGAGAACTGAACGCACTACATCTCCCAGCAGCCCCAGCGCACTGTTCCTGGATGGTGCTCAGCTGTCTCCCATTTGAAAATAACATTCAAGTCGGGCTTCAAAACTTCAAAAAGTTTCATGACTGTTTTCAGGTTCTAACTACAAACATGGAGCCGTTGAACACATGTGGAGAGTCAAACCAGGTCAAACTTTGACCAATCAGGGACTTTGATTTGGTAGTAATGAATAGATGGCGTCTCTTTTAATTATTAGAAGTGCCAAACGTTTGAAAATTGATCATGGAGAAGAAAATAATAATTGCAGTTTGTGTATGGCCAGAATTCTGTGAAACCAAGTATTTTATATATCAAAGTATACTATGTGATCATGTATCTTGTGTGAAAAGAAAAAGTATGAAGTGGGGTTCAAGAGATTTGCATCACTTTGACATTTCACCTCGAGTAAATAGTACAAAAGAACAAGAAGAAGAAGCCCTACCCTGCTTTTCCAGTGTGAACACCATGGACTAAATGCATGTTCAGGAATTCACGTACATGCACAGTGTATCTGTAACTTTAAACTAACATTATCGAGAGCAAAAACATACCAAATCATCCGTCGTATCAAAATTGATACTATCTAAATTTAATTTAAAATATTTAAGAAATGTGAATTTGATTGAAGGGTTTAAAAAACATCAGAGAAAGACTTTTTGAAAAAATGTTTTGAATTTTTTTGGTCATTTCATTGATGTAGAGGGCTTTAAAGGGGGTTACATTTTTAAGAAAGATTTAAGGAGACGATCACAAGACAATACTGAACCAAACACCACAGAAAAAGTGCAAGGACACTCCTGAAATATTTCATAAAACTAACGTCTATGAAGCTTTTCAGAAAAGCAACAGGAATCAGGGAAAAATCAACACTAATGATTTTAGCTGAAGTTTTTGTGAAGTTAAAGCAGAAAATGTTAAAGAGCTGAAAACAAGAAAAATGAATAATTTTTGTCTTTTGTTAAGTTACTGAAAAACTAATAAGTAGCTTTAAAGAAAAAAGGCAAAAAAAAGGGACAATTCTAGAAGAAAGAACCTTAGTATGGGCTTCCAAATTCCTGGGATGCACCTGTCTTACCTGCCAGCATCCCGGAGCCAGACCCTCCTTCCAAATCTCCGGCAGGTGAAGCGGCGCGTGCCGTTAAGAGTCCCAGGAGGCACGCGGTCCATTCCAGTATCAGCATCTTCCCTGATTCTTGACTCTTCTGCTCTGAGGCCTCACTTCAGCAGCATGGTTGGTCCCCCACGACTGAACAAAAGAGGCCAACTAACTCCTGCTCCTCTTCATCACTCCTCCTCCTCCTCCAGCAGCTGCATCACATCACTGAACGACCCGACAGAAGCCACGCCCCTTTCTCCTCATGCAGACCAATAAAAAGGGGAAAGATCCTCCACCCATTCTTCCTAACATCTAGTCCACACAGCTGGACTGGACTCCAGAATCCAGATGTTACAAACACATGGAGGAACAAACAGTGAAAAAATAAAAACAGATGAGTCTGAATGTTTCTGATGAAGTCAGAGCTTGAATCGGAGGATTCACTCTGGTCAGGACATTGATAACTGAAGAAAAGAGCTGAGTCATGCTTGTCATGATTCGTCTGCTCCAGAACCTTCTTCTGTTTTATGACAGCAGAAAAGCAGATTCTCTCGTTTCTGTGAGCAAATGTGACCTTTGTTTGTCTGATCCAGGGATACACAGGTGAAGGAGCATGACTCGGCTGAAATTCAGGTTACGTTGTCTTGAAATTGAAAATCTTCCTTGAACAGGAAGATTTAAGTCCAGGGTAATCCCTCCTCCCTGACCCCATTTGGATTTATCTCTCTGTGCTTCCATGCAGATGTTTTAGATTCTCCTCCATGTCTGCACGTCTTTCTTCTGAACTCTTCCACCTGTGCTCTGGTCTGCACTCTTTCCAGGTTTCTTGGTGCAGCAGCAGAGGAACCCCCCCCACCTTTCCTCACCTTAAGCTTCAGCGGGTAACATGAACTCTCCCCGCTGTAAATCTGTCTCGCCTTTGCTGGACATCTGAGCACGCGTGTCGGGGCCGCAGCAGGGGGGCTCCTCTCCTGCTCCTCCTGAGGCTTCTGTAGCATTTTCATTAAAACGGCAACAAAATATTTAGCTACAGATTAGATAGCATTCCCTTGAAACCAAACTCTGAGTCGGGACAGCTTTGTTCATCTACTTCCACCTAATTTAATTCTAGTGTCAAACAAGACCCACAGACACGGTAAAAAAACTCTTAATTTGGCCAAGAAATTCAGACAAACATATTGTTGTCTTTGTTTCTCTAGAATAGGATCAGTTGAGTGTTTACATGAAAAAATACAGAATTCTATCCAGCTTCTGGTTCTAATGATATGTTCATACTGACTTCAGTAACGCCCGCATGAAAATCTGTGTAAATGCATTCTGCATTCAAAGCTCTTGTGTTCACGCAACCATTTTCTG